>NC_069499.1:1203922070-1203934570 GCF_027579735.1 Bombina bombina | reverse complement strand
GCTATTTTTAATCAATTTTAATATACTCTGGCATGTAAAATGAGGTAATTGGAGAAAAATTTACCTTTTACTTAAAGGGACAGTCAAGTCCAAAAAACACTCATGTTTCAAATAGGGCATGTCATTTTAAACAACTTTCCATTTTTACTTTTATCACTAATTTTGCTTTGTTCTCTTGGTATTCTTAGTTGAAAGCTAAACCTAGGAAGGCTCATATAATTTCTTAGTCCTTGAAGGCCGCCTCTTATCACATGCTTTTTTTTTTTTTTTTTTTTTTAATTTGCTTTTCACAACAGGGGAGAGTTAGTTCATGTCAGCAATATAGATAACGTGATCTGGCTTGTGGCAGACACTGCACTAATTTGCTAAAATGAAAGTCAAAATAGATCATAAATAAAATGTTGTGATCAGGGAGCTGTCAGAAGAGGATTAGATACAAGTTAATCAGAGGTAAAAAGTATATTAATATAACAGTCACCGTGTTGGTTATTCAAAACTGGAAAATGGGTAATAAAGGGATTATCTATGTTTTTAAACAAAAACAATTCTGAGAATTTTTTGAAAGAAATCTAAAAATTTTGGCAACTAATTATGGGTAAACATGTTGCTTGGATGGCCCTCTACTTAAAGTGATGGTAAATGAGGGTTTAGAGCAAAGTGCCATCTGAAAGACCATGTGTTAAAATGTCTTAATTGTACCCTTTTTTTTTTTTGTTTTCTTACATACCTGAAAAATTTAGTTATGTCTGTATTTAGGATACATACTCTGGCGGCCCCCTCCAGCCCCCCTTGTGATCCATTTTTTTGTTCTTCCCTTTGAACCAATCAAAAGCGATGTCTGAACTGACAGCCTTTAAATAATAGGGAGACAGACCGGAGTTAGTGCGCTCCACTCCGGTAGTGTAAAATCAGCTTAGGCCACCATGATGTGTCACAACGTGCGTTTATTAAAGGCACACGCACTACGGACAGAGGGAGGTCGCCAATGAAATGGTATTAAACGCTGAATCCTAACTCTAGCATTGCAGTCAACTGTGAATCTCGTGATTCACTGTTTACTTGTATGATGTAGCAGTCACATTCGAGCATGCACGTAAAACAGATGGCACAAGAGCGCGCATAGAGTAACAGTTACATTTGAGCTGTTCATCAGGTAACTTCACCCCACCCTCATAATACATTTTTCCATCTTAATGGGAGGAGAGTCCACTGCTTTATTCATTACTTGTGGGAATGAAGAACCTGGCCACCAGGAGGAGGCAAAGACACCCCAGCCAAAGGTTTAAATACCTCCCCCACTCCGCTCATCCCCCTGTCATTCTTTGCCTTTCATCGCAGGAGGTTGGCAGAGAAGTGTCTCTTATGGAGGGTAGTACTCTTCGAAATGGGACTGTAGTTTTAAGTAGTCCTGTCAGCCTCTCAGTGAGAGCATGGGTAAACGTTAGAGTCCGGAGATGCAGGGAGTTTTTCTGCGAAACCATTCCGACTTAGTTTAACAGCTCCATTAGCAATCTGTGACGAGTTTCGCTGCCTGCTTTTCTTCTTTCAAGTTCATGTCAGGAGCAATGTTACAACCCTGTCACACTTGAAGGGCCGTGTTCCTGATCCACGGCGTTGATACTGGTAAGATTGTTTAAAAAAATAAAGTATGTGTGTGTGTATATGTATGTATGTATGTATGTCCTTTTTCTCTTTATAGAATCTAAGGTAATACCCTCGGAAGGGGGCTGTTAAACAATATTAAGCATAATAATATCCTCCCTGTTTGTGTTTTTCTACTGCAATTGTGTGAGATGAGGCTCTGTCAATGTGGAACACAGTTCATTAGCGAGAGATTGAGGCTGGCTTTTTTGGCACATCCTCTCGAGTGCAGGGGCGGTCCTGCATGGCACTCCATGTGACCGGATGTGGCCTCTGCAACTTCCTCTTTCTCGACCTGCGTTCGAAGGAGACGAGAACTGTTTCTTGTAGTCCAGGTCGTAGGAGGTGATGAGTGCCCTGTCCATTGGGATATAAAGGTGCCATTTACTATTTTATCAAGTCCGTAATAAAGGCGCAAGCTATGGAGGACTCTGATATGTTAGAGGATACTCCCTCTTTATCCAAACCCATTAACTGTGTATATTGTGAGGAGGTTACAGTCGAACCACCTACGCAACTCTGTTCCACGTGCTTTGACAATATTTCTATTTCCAAAAAGAATAAGGTATTTAGTATGACTGAGCCTTCCACCTCTGAGGGCTCCCCGCGAGGTGCGTTCCCTGCAAGCATCTCCGATTACACCAGCAGTTCCCCAGGGCCTTACTAATCTTCCTGCGGGAGGGGTCCTTTGGCCTCCAGACTTCGCTGATCAATTACAGATGGCGGTTTCTGCGGCCATTAATGCGATGCCTCACCCTAAGCGCAAGCTGGATAGTAAGGCACTGCTATCCATCTCGGGGGTCTTTGACTCCGCTGGAGATCTCTGACAGATTATCTGCTGAGGAGGACAACTGACTTAACGGAGGATGTCTCTTCTGGGTCAGAATCGGCTATGTCTAGGCCTCCGTCCCCGGAGGAGCCAGATTTCAACTTTAATATGGAGCATTTGCACTTTCTGCTGAAAGAGGTGCTTGCTAAGTTGGAGGTTCTGTAGGAACCTTCGTTCCCTAAGCTGGATAGGGTTTATGAGGACAGGGTAGTGCCCCAGGCCTTCCCGGTTCCAGTCAAGATGGCTAACTTTATTAAGAATGATTGGGGGAGGAACTTGGTTCGTCCTTTCCCCCCCTCTTCTTTTATAAAGCTTTTTCCCGTTCAGGACGCGCAGCTTGAACTGTCCCTAAGGTGGATGGTGCTATCTCCACGCTTGCTAAGAGAACGACTATTCCGCTAGAGGATAGCTCCTCTTTCAGAAGTAAGAAGTGTGGCGCTAAACTACAGACTCACTGCCCCTTCCAAATATCTCCTTCCCAAAGATAAAAGCAATCAATCACAGTGTGGATGGGCGCTAAAAACGGAGTCAAACCAGTCAAATAATTAAACACTTTCACTCAAAATGTTAACTTACAATTTAATTAAAATAAAAGTAAAACATAAATAAAAAACAGTTGTAAGAAATATATTTCTCCAACATAGGTGTGTCCGGTCCACGGCGTCATCCTTACTTGTGGGATATTCTCTTCCCCAACAGGAAATGGCAAAGAGCCCAGCAAAGCTGGTCACATGATCCCTCCTAGGCTCCGCCTACCCCAGTCATTCTCTTTGCCGTTGTACAGGCAACATCTCCACGGAGATGGCTTAGTTTTTTAGTGTTTAACTGTAGTTTTTATTATTCAATCAAGAGTTTGTTATTTTGAAATAGTGCTGGTATGTACTATTTACTCAGAAACAGAAAAGAGATGAAGATTTCTGTTTGTATGAGGAAAATGATTTTAGCAACCGTCACTAAAATCCATGGCTGTTCCACACAGGACTGTTGAGAGCAATTAACTTCAGTTGGGGGAACAGTGAGCAGTCTCTTGCTGCTTGAGGTATGACACATTCTAACAAGACGATGTAATGCTGGAAGCTGTCATTTTCCCTATGGGATCCGGTAAGCCATGTTTATTACGATCGTAAATAAGGGCTTCAAAAAGGGCTTATTAAGACTGTAGACTTTTTCTGGGCTAAATCGATTGATTATTAACACATATTTAGCCTTGAGGAATCATTTTATCTGGGTATTTTGATATAATAATATCGGCAGGCACTGTTTTAGACACCTTATTCTTTAGGGGCTTTCCCAAAGCATAGGCAGAGCCTCATTTTCGCGCCGGTGTTGCGCACTTGTTTTTGAGAGGCATGGCATGCAGTCGCATGTGAGAGGAGCTCTGATACTTAGAAAAGACTTTCTGAAGGCGTCATTTGGTATCGTATTCCCCTTGGGGCTTGGTTGGGTCTCAGCAAAGCAGATACCAGGGACTGTAAAGGGGTTAAAGTTCAAAACGGCTCCGGTTCCGTTATTTTAAGGGTTAAAGCTTCCAAATTTGGTGTGCAATACTTTTAAGGCTTTAAGACACTGTGGTGAAAGTTTGGTGAATTTTGAACAATTCCTTCATGTTTTTTCGCAATTGCAGTAATAAAGTGTGTTCAGTTTAAAATTTAAAGTGACAGTAACGGTTTTATTTTAAAACGTTTTTTGTACTTTGTTATCAAGTTTATGCCTGTTTAACATGTCTGAACTACCAGATAGACTGTGTTCTGAATGTGGGGAAGCCAGAATTCCTATTCATTTAAATAAATGTGATTTATGTGACAATGACAATGATGCCCAAGGTGATTCCTCAAGTGAGGGGAGTAAGCATGGTACTGCATCATTCCCTCCTTCGTCTACACGAGTCTTGCCCACTCAGGAGGCCCCTAGTACATCTAGCGCGCCAATACTCCTTACTATGCAACAATTAACGGCTGTAATGGATAATTCTGTCAAAAACATTTTAGCCAAAATGAACACTTATCAGCGTAAGCGCGACTGCTCTGTTTTAGATACTGAAGAGCATGACGACGCTGATAATAATATTTCTGAAGGGCCCCTAACCCAGTCTGATGGGGCCAGGGAGGTTTTGTCTGAGGGAGAAATTACTGATTCAGGGAACATTTCTCAACAAGCTGAACCTGATGTGATTGCATTTAAATTTAAGTTGGAACATCTCCGCATTCTGCTTAAGGAGGTATTATCCACTCTGGATGATTGTGACAAGTTGGTCATCCCAGAGAAACTATGTAAAATGGACAAGTTCCTAGAGGTGCCGGGGCTCCCAGAAGCTTTTCCTATACCCAAGCGGGTGGCGGACATTGTTAATAAAGAATGGGAAAGGCCCGGTATTCCTTTCGTCCCTCCCCCCATATTTAAAAAATTGTTTCCTATGGTCGACCCCAGAAAGGACTTATGGCAGACAGTCCCCAAGGTCGAGGGAGCGGTTTCCACTTTAAACAAACGCACCACTATACCCATAGAGGATAGTTGTGCTTTCAAAGATCCTATGGATAAAAAATTAGAAGGTTTGCTTAAAAAGATGTTTGTTCAGCAGGGTTACCTTCTACAACCAATTTCTTGCATTGTCCCTGTCGCTACAGCCGCATGTTTCTGGTTCGATGAGCTGATAAAGGCGGTCGATAGTGATTCTCCTCCTTTTGAGGAGATTATGGACAGAATCAATGCTCTCAAATTGGCTAATTCTTTCACCCTAGACGCCACTTTGCAATTGGCTAGGTTAGCGGCTAAGAATTCTGGGTTTGCTATTGTGGCGCGCAGAGCGCTTTGGTTGAAATCTTGGTCGGCTGATGCGTCTTCCAAGAACAAGCTACTTAACATTCCTTTCAAGGGGAAAACGCTGTTTGGCCCTGACTTGAAAGAGATTATCTCTGATATCACTGGGGGTAAGGGCCACGCCCTTCCTCAGGATCGGCCTTTTAAGGCAAAAAATAAACCTAATTTTCGTCCCTTTCGTAGAAACGGACCAGCCCAAGGTGCTACGTCCTCTAAGCAAGAGGGTAATTCTTCTCAAGCCAAGCCAGCTTGGAGACCAATGCAAGGCTGGAACAAGGGAAAGCAGGCCAAGAAACCTGCCACTGCTACCAAGACAGCATGAAATGTTGGCCCCCGATCCGGGACCGGATCTGGTGGGGGGCAGACTCTCTCTCTTCGCTTGGGCAAGAGATGTTCTGGATCCTTGGGCGCTAGAAATAGTCTCCCAAGGTTATCTTCTGGAATTCAAGGGACTTCCCCCAAGGGGGAGGTTCCACAGGTCTCAGTTGTCTTCAGACCACATAAAAAGACAGGCATTCTTACATTGTGTAGAAGACCTGTTAAAAATGGGAGTGATTCATCCTGTTCCATTAAGAGAACAAGGGATGGGGTTCTACTCCAATCTGTTTATAGTTCCCAAGAAAGAGGGAACGTTCAGACCAATCTTAGATCTCAAGATCTTAAACAAGTTTCTCAAGGTTCCATCGTTCAAGATGGAAACCATTCGAACAATTCTTCCTTCCATCCAGGAAGGTCAATTCATGACCACGGTGGATTTAAAGGATGCGTATCTACATATTCCTATCCACAAGGAACATCATCGGTTCCTGAGGTTCGCATTCCTGGACAAACATTACCAGTTCGTGGCGCTTCCTTTCGGATTAGCCACTGCTCCAAGGATTTTCACAAAGGTACTAGGGTCCCTTCTAGCTGTGCTAAGACCAAGGGGCATTGCTGTAGTACCTTACTTGGACGACATTCTGATTCAAGCGTCGTCCCTTCCTCAAGCAAAGGCTCACACGGACATTGTCCTGGCCTTTCTCAGATCTCACGGATGGAAAGTGAACGTGGAAAAGAGTTCTCTATCTCCGTCAACAAGGGTTCCCTTCTTGGGAACCATAATAGACTCCTTAGAAATGAGGATTTTTCTGACAGAGGCCAGAAAAACAAAACTTCTAGACTCTTGTCGGATACTTCATTCCGTTCCTCTTCCTTCCATAGCTCAGTGCATGGAAGTGATCGGGTTGATGGTAGCGGCAATGGACATAGTTCCTTTTGCACGCATTCATCTAAGACCATTACAACTGTGCATGCTCAGTCAGTGGAATGGGGACTATACAGACTTGTCTCCGAAGATACAAGTAAATCAGAGGACCAGAGACTCACTCCGTTGGTGGCTGTCCCTGGACAACCTGTCACGAGGGATGACATTCCGCAGACCAGAGTGGGTCATTGTCACGACCGACGCCAGTCTGATGGGCTGGGGCGCGGTCTGGGGATCCCTGAAAGCTCAGGGTCTTTGGTCTCGGGAAGAATCTCTTCTACCGATAAATATTCTGGAACTGAGAGCGATATTCAATGCTCTCAAGGCTTGGCCTCAGCTAGCGAGGGCCAAGTTCATACGGTTTCAATCAGACAACATGACAACTGTTGCGTACATCAACCATCAGGGGGGAACAAGGAGTTCCCTGGCGATGAAAGAAGTGACCAAAATCATTCTATGGGCGGAGTTTCACTCCTGCCACCTGTCTGCTATCCACATCCCAGGAGTGGAAAATTGGGAAGCGGATTTTCTGAGTCGTCAGACATTGCATCCGGGGGAGTGGGAACTCCATCCGGAAATCTTTGCCCAAGTCACTCAGCTGTGGGGCATTCCAGACATGGATCTGATGGCCTCTCGTCAGAACTTCAAAGTTCCTTGCTACGGGTCCAGATCCAGGGATCCCAAGGCGGCTCTAGTGGATGCACTAGTAGCACCTTGGACCTTCAAACTAGCTTATGTGTTCCCGCCGTTTCCTCTCATCCCCAGGCTGGTAGCCAGGATCAATCAGGAGAGGGCGTCGGTGATCTTGATAGCTCCTGCGTGGCCACGCAGGACTTGGTATGCAGATCTGGTGAATATGTCATCGGCTCCACCTTGGAAGCTACCTTTGAGACGAGACCTTCTTGTTCAGGGTCCGTTCGAACATCCGAATCTGGTTTCACTCCAGCTGACTGCTTGGAGATTGAACGCTTGATCTTATCGAAGCGAGGGTTCTCAGATCCTGTTATCGATACTCTTGTTCAGGCCAGAAAGCCTGTAACTAGAAAGATTTACCACAAAATTTGGAAAAAATATATCTGTTGGTGTGAATCTAAAGGATTCCCTTGGGACAAGGTTAAGATTCCTAGGATTCTATCCTTCCTTCAAGAAGGATTGGAAAAAGGTTTATCTGCAAGTTCCCTGAAGGGACAGATTTCTGCCTTGTCTGTGTTACTTCACAAAAAGCTGGCCGCTGTGCCAGATGTTCAAGCTTTTGTTCAGGCTCTGGTTAGAATTAAGCCTGTTTACAAACCTTTGACTCCTCCTTGGAGTCTCAATTTAGTTCTTTCAGTTCTTCAGGGGGTTCCGTTTGAACCCTTGCATTCCGTTGATATTAAGTTATTATCTTGGAAAGTTTTGTTTTTAGTTGCAATTTCTTCTGCTAGAAGAGTTTCAGAATTATCTGCTCTGCAGTGTTCTCCTCCTTATCTGGTGTTCCATGCAGATAAGGTGGTTTTACGTACTAAACCTGGTTTTCTTCCAAAAGTTGTTTCTAACAAAAACATTAACCAGGAGATTATCGTACCTTCTCTGTGTCCGAAACCAGTTTCGAAGAAGGAACGTTTGTTGCACAATTTGGATGTTGTTCGCGCTCTAAAATTCTATTTAGATGCTACAAAGGATTTTAGACAAACATCTTCCTTGTTTGTTGTTTATTCCGGTAAAAGGAGAGGTCAAAAAGCAACTTCTACCTCTCTCTCTTTTTGGATTAAAAGCATCATCAGATTGGCTTACGAGACTGCCGGACGGCAGCCTCCCGAAAGAATCACAGCTCATTCCACTAGGGCTGTGGCTTCCACGTGGGCCTTCAAGAACGAGGCTTCTGTTGATCAGATATGTAGGGCAGCGACTTGGTCTTCACTGCACACTTTTACCAAATTTTACAAGTTTGATACTTTTGCTTCTTCTGAGGCTATTTTTGGGAGAAAGGTTTTGCAAGCCGTGGTGCCTTCCATTTAGGTGACCTGATTTGCTCCCTCCCTTCATCCGTGTCCTAAAGCTTTGGTATTGGTTCCCACAAGTAAGGATGACGCCGTGGACCGGACACACCTATGTTGGAGAAAACAGAATTTATGTTTACCTGATAAATTACTTTCTCCAACGGTGTGTCCGGTCCACGGCCCGCCCTGGTTTTTTTAATCAGGTCTGATAATTTATTTTCTTTAACTACAGTCACCACGGTACCATATGGTTTCTCCTATGCAAATATTCCTCCTTAACGTCGGTCGAATGACTGGGGTAGGCGGAGCCTAGGAGGGATCATGTGACCAGCTTTGCTGGGCTCTTTGCCATTTCCTGTTGGGGAAGAGAATATCCCACAAGTAAGGATGACGCCGTGGACCGGACACACCGTTGGAGAAAGTAATTTATCAGGTAAACATAAATTCTGTTTTCTATATATAGTAAAACTCCTTATAGCATAACAGCAATAACTATTTGCAGATGTATATAAAAAAATCTATTAGCTGTTAAGCAAAAAAAAATAAAAACATTTTTAATAAGACTTCCAGCATTTATATAAAAACACATGAAATTAGCTCTTTGAGGCTACTCAAATGGTAAAGGTGAATAATATAGTCCTGACACGACTCCCAATATGTAAACCATTAGGCTTAGATTATACACTTTTGGCCTATATGTACTTAGCCGTGTACTGCAGACAAAATATTCCTTATTAGTTTGGTGATAGGCCTAATAAAGCAGATGGATCATATATAGGTATAGTCAGTACTTGACTTTATATCTTCAATATGTGTAATAATGCATTCCTGCTTAGTGGTAGCCTGCCGTGGCTAGTATGAAAAATATACTTTACAGTACCTCTGCAGTCCGTGATTCTGTGCAAATCTTCTATCTCTCAAAGTTGGGAGCAGCCGCAAAAGCAGCCTCCTTACTCCAGTGATATTTCTCAGTAGCGATTTCCACGATAACGTCACACGCCAAATACCACCTGTTTAGGAGTTCACCTGCCAAGATGTAATTAGATTTCTTACATATAATCCTGCTCTTAGTACAACCTACGCAGGACAGATTGACACCAATCGCTGATGTCAAGATACAAAGTTTCTTTTCTTGCGTTTGGCCAAACAATTCCATTCTCAAAGTGTACAAACACAGCCTCAGACTATCAACATGTTTTCACCCACTCATGGGGCTTTATCAAGACATGTTGATGGTCTGAGGCTGTGTTTGTACACTTTGAGAATTGTTTCGCCAAACGCAACTAAGAAAAGAGAATCTTTGTATCTTAACATCAGAGATTGGTGTCAATCTGTCCTGCGTACGTTGTACTAAGAGCAGGATTATATGCAAGAAATCTAATTCCATCTTGGCAGGTGAACTAAACGGGTGGTATTTGGCGTCTGACGTTATAGTGGAAATCGCTACTGAGAAATATCACTGGAGTATGGAGGCTGCTTTTGTGGCTGCTCCCACCTTTGAGAGAGATAAGATTTGCACAGAATCACGGACTGCAGAGGTACTGTAAAGTGTATTTTTCATACTAGCCATAATATTTTGTCTGCAGTACACGGCTAAGTACATATAGGCCAAAAGTGTACCATCTAAACCTAATTGTTTACATATTGGGAGACGTCCCAGGACTATATTATTCACCTTTACCATTTGGGTAGCATCAACGAGCTAATTTCATGTGTTTTTATATAAATGCTGGAAGTCTTTTATTAAAAATGTTTAATTTTTTTTTGCTTAACAGCTAATTGATTTCTATACATCTGTAAATAGTTATTGCTGTTCTTATGCTATAAGGAGTTTTACTATATAGAAATATATTTCTTACGACTGTTTTTATTTATTTTTTACTTTTATTTTAAAGGGACAGTATACACTCATTTTCATATAACTGCATGTAATAGACACTACTATAAAGAATAAGATGCACAGATACTGATATAAAAATCCAGTATAAAATGGTTTAAAAACTTACTTAGAAGCTCTCAGTTTAGCTCCATTGAAAAGGTAGTTGGAAAGCCCACTGCAAGTGGGAAATAAGACACTCGCCCCCTCCCCCTTCTTTTGCATATGAAAAGACCCTTTACACAAACAGGAGCAAGCTGGAGAAGGTAGCTGACAGTATTCACATAAAACTTTGGGGCTTGGTTAGGAGTCTGAAAATCAGAGCAATGTTATTAAAAAATAAGAAACTATAAATTTTTTTAAAAAAAAAAACCTTTATGGGCTATATAAATAGATCATCTACAAAACATTTATGCAAAGAAAAAATGAGTGTATAATGTCCCTTTAATTAAATTGTAAGTTAACATTTTGAGTGAAAGTGTTTTAATTATTTGACTGGTTTGACTCTGCTTTTAGCGCCCATCCACACTTTGTTTGATCCTCTTTCAAGGAACCCATGGATAAAAAAAAAAGTCCATGCTACGGAAGATGTTCCAACTCACAGGGTTCGTTTTTCAACTGGCGGTAGTGGTCGCTGGTGTGGCTACCTACTGGTGTGACGCTCTTTCAGCTATGGTTGAGGTGGAGACTCCTCTATGAAATTCTAGAACGAATAAAGGCCTTAAGAGTGGCGCATTCATTAATTTGTGATGCTAACATGCAGATAAGTCGCCTGAATGCTAAGACATCAGGTTTTTCTGTTTTAGCCCACAGGGCTTTGTGGCTAAAGTCGTGGTCTGCGGATATGACATCTAAGTATCGTATGTCTCATCAAGGGGAAGGTTTTGTTTGGCCTGGGCCTGGATTCTACAGTCACAGGTGGCAAGGGTGCCGCCTTGCCTCAGGATAAGAAGGCTAAACTTAAGGGATCAACTTTTTGTCCCTTTCATGCGGACAAGTCTAAGCGGCAGCAGCCTTCCGCAAAGTCGGATCAATCCAAGGGATCTTGGAAGTCAGCTAACTCTTGGAACAAGTCCAAGCAGAATAAGAAGCCCGCAGAATGAAAGTCGGCATGAAGGGGCGGCCCCTGGTTCGTCTTCGTATCATGTAGGGGCAGATTCTCTCTCTTTGTGGAGACCTGGAGAAGAGACGTTATAGACCCTTGGCTTCTGGAGGTCGTATCTCAGGGTTACAGGATAGGCTTTAAGTCTTATCTGCCCATAGGCAGATTCCTCCTGTCAAACCTATCTTCAAGACCAGAAAAGAGAGACTCCTTCCTGGGGTGTATGAGGAATCTCTCATCTCGGAGTAATCGTCCCTCCGGCAGAAAGAGGCCTGGGGTATTATTCAAACCTTTTTCGTGGTCCCAAAGAAGGAGGGCACATTGCGTCCTATTCTGGACCTAAAGGCCCATAACAAATTTCTGTCAATTATGTCATTCAAGATGGAGACGATCACGACAATTTTGCCCCTGGTTCAAGAGGGGCAATTCTTGACTATAGACCTGAAGGACCCTTACCTTCATGTTCCAATCCACAAGGATCACTTCAGGTTTCTAAGATTCGCCTTCCTGGACGATCACTTCCAGATTGTGGCCCTTCTGTTTGGTCTGGCGACTGCCCCAAGAGTCTTATCACAGGTTCTGGGAGCTCTTCTCGCAGTAGCGAGAGCCAGGGTAATTGCAGTGGCACCTTATCTGGACGATATCCTGGTACAGGCTCCGTCCTACAGTCTTGCGGAGGATCACTAGAGAGCTCTTCTCCTTCGGTCCCATGGGTGGAAGATAAACAAAGGAAATAGTTCATTGGTCCCCTGCAACAGGGTGGAATTCCTGGGTACGATAATAGATTCTTCAGCCATGAAGATATTTTTGACAGATCATAGACATTGCAAGCTTGCGTCCAACCGTCTAGCTCTTCAGACATCCTCCAGGACATCTGTGGCCAGGTGTATGGAGGTAAGCAGGCTCATGGTATCCAGCATAGATGTCATTCCATTTGCCAGGTTTTATCTCAGACCTCTTCAGCTGTGCATGTTGAGACAATGGAACTGCGATCATTCAGATCTGTCACAACA
>NC_069499.1:1203862070-1203917070 GCF_027579735.1 Bombina bombina | reverse complement strand
ACTGTTCCTAGTTCTCTCAGCAGAATGACTGGGGGATGAGGGGGAGGTATTTAAGCCGTTGGCTGGGGTGTCTTTGCCTCCTCCTGGTGGCCAGGTTCTTAATTCCCAATAGTAATGAATGAAGCCGTGGACTCTCCTTGATGGAAATGAAATTATCAGGTAAGCATATATATTTTTTTTTTTCTTCTTTATTCTGTGACGTGTAGAGCGGGCCAAACTGCTATGCACGTCACTGAACTAAAACCTGGAAACTCTGAGGGCGGAGTGAAGGTACTTGATGGACAGGTTGGAAATTAGATTATTTTTTTAAATGTATAATGTATTTTTTTTTTATAAACAACAATGCGGATCACATCAGCAAACACATCTCTATTGATGGAAATATAGCATTACTTGTTTTGTTTACCATCACTTTCACTTCCAAATAAGTCTTACACAAAACCCATCATATGGTAAGGTAACTGCTGACTCAAATCTGAAAAGCTGTCCTTTCTTGCTTCATTTATATACAACAGTAACAACAAAAACATCAAGTCAGTAAGGAAAAAAATTGTGAAAATGTTTTATTTAATCATTGACTTACTCAAGGCAAATAGCACTAAACCATATACACCAAAGAGTCACTTTGTCTAGAAGCAAATTTGATGATGAAAGTAATTTAGAAATGCTAAATGGAATGATGCATCAAAAGAAAAGATATTAGTCTGAGAATAACATGTAGATGTATTTTTTAAAGTTTATTAGCTGTTTATATATTGACAAAATAAGTGTAAAGTTTTAGTGTCTATAAAACAATGGGAGCTGCCATGTTGTAACTTAGGTTATCTTCTCTGCTGTGGCCAATTAGGGACAGTTTATATATAGGTCACTAGAATGTGCAGCCAATGGCTGTGTGGAATATAACAGTGTTCTGCACTTCCATTTCAAACAGGAACTGAAAAGCTCAAGTATTCAAAATGGAATTAAAGGAAAAGGGGACAAAAATAATAATACAAGTATATTGCAGAGTTGTTTTTATAAATAAGATTTATCATTTTATATTATCTCAAGTGTTTAATGTCCCTTTTAAGTTTATGGCAATTGAAGAATTTTATTATGAAATGTAAATTTAGCCACCAATAAGTAAGAGCTACCCAGGGTTCTGAACCAAAAATGGGTTGCTCCTAAGCTTACATTCCTGCCTTTTAAAATAGATACCAAGAGAATGAAGAAAATTTGATAATAGGAGTATATTAGAAAGTTTGCTTAAAATTGCATGCTCTATCTGAATCATGAAAGAAAAAAATGGGTTTAATATTCCTTTAAGTTTTAACGCTCTATAAACAAAAAATTAATGTCTGTCTCATAAGCAGCTTTGGAGAATAGTATTTAATATAAAAAACCTCAAATGGGAAACAATGGCAGCCATGATGATCTCAGTTTGAACTATGGTAGAGGACCTTGCTAGGCGCACATATGCAAAATTTGTGCTTCATTCCACTCATTGTATTCAGAGAAGATGTGACTTACGGAATAAAAATAATAATTCTAACCGGAACAATAGGTTATCCAGCAACTGCATTGCTTGGCCACCTAAAATTATAGCTGCAAGCAGCAACAAGGGTGGCCAAGCTTTGCAATGGCATACAAGTTGCTAAGTTATAATTATAGTTATACAGCAAATTTCACAGCTCTAACATAAGCAGTTGAAAACCTTTTTAATTTTTTGCGTAGACAAAGATGGCTGCTAGACCATGTGACATATAGCCTCTGTATACCCAATAGTGCTCACCATAGCAGTGAATGAATATGGCTTTCATATTCTACGTACTAAAGCTCACAATAGACATCTAACATTTGTTTGAATTTCATTTAAAATTTATACATGTTTGATTTCAACATGGCGGCCATGCAGTGCAAATTTTGACTGCAATATTGTCTTTCATGGTCATGTATGTACTTAATCATGTCTACTATACTGTAACATAGTTTTAATAGTGCAAAAACTGCAAATTTCAACAATTGAACAATGTTCAAATGGTTAATGGCTCACTGCAGCAATATTGATTTTGGGAAAATTGCAGTTTGAGCTACCGTGGTAAAGGACCTTGCCAGGAGCATATATGCAAAACTCTACTTCATTCTGCCCAACAGTTTAAAAGATGTTTGAAGATTTTCACGCAATCCAAGATAGTGGCAACACCATGTGACTTATGCACTTCTTTTGAACAATCGTAAATCTAGGTCACAGCCACAGTTAAAACAGCAAATTTCACATCTATTGTAAGCGGTTTTCATAGAAGATATCAAAGGTTTGTTGAAAATTGTCACAAATTGCAATATGGCTGCCGACCATGTTACCTTAAACATTGCATAAGAAGTAGCACAGTGGCGGAACAAAAAGACAAAATAATCCTTACAATAACAATAGGTTGTCCAGCAACTGTTTGCCCACCTATAAATCTGTGTAAGGACCCTTATAAGGTGAGGGGGAACATGGGTGTCATTCCTGGCTACTGCTCTGGCAGCTGAACAGGTGACAGAGAAGGGGCCATCCTAGTGCATGCTGCAGTAGGGAGGGAGTTTAGTAGCAAACAAGACATTTCTCAAATGACAGCTTTCCTGGAGACTGGTCAGTTGTGTGCAGTTAAAGCACATGAGAGACGAAGGCAGGCAAGTTATTAGGTTTATATGCAGTAGATATGTGTATAATCTTTTATTTAAAGTAGTACGAGCCAGAAATAATTTTTATAAGCCATAATTCCTTGGGTCATATGACTATTGTCAAGTACTGTTTTAAATTACTATGTAGCAGACTAGGAGTTTCTTACAAGACATTTGTTTTCATAGTTTTTTTTAGTTTATTTTTACCCTTTTTTACCTTGTAAAGATATTTTTAGCTTTTTATTTCATACAATTAAATTTTTTTCATATTTCATTTCTGTAGATGGGTTTGTGCTTTTATTCATTCTTTTACCATCTTTGGCTTTGCCCAGTTATGTACCAGACATAGTTTTCCTTTAACCACACTTGTAAAACATAATGCTAGATTGCTTGGAAAATGTTATTGTTATGGTGTAAATTGACCTTTTGTCTTTTTATAAAGTGGTGAGAGTCCACAAGACTCCTGTGATTTAGCTCTTAGTCATTAGGAGGCGGCAAAAGATACCCAACATTCCTAGAGCTTTCAATCCCTTCCACCACTGGTATCTAGTCAACGCAGAAGATGAATCTTTGTTGAAAGGGTTTTTCAGACCAACGTGAGACCCATTTTCCTCGGAGAGCTGCTATTGGGACAGAGGGTAGTAGGGGGTACTGGGTAGTGGAAAAAAATTACTCTATGGAAGTTGGTCACAAACCTATGACAGGTGTTGTGGGGACCTGTCCCTTTGCCTCCACCTGTTGGGTCATTGTTGTTCATCACTAATCTATTCTCTATTGAAGTTTACACAGCACTCTACTGGAAGCAGTCTTTTCTGCATTTGGTTAGCATGGTAGAGTAGGGGCAGTTCCAGTAAGTAATGACACTCATGCACTCACATAGCCCAAAGGCTATTAGCAGGCTCATGTTCAGTACCTCATCGCCAGTGGACACGATTCTACAACCTCTATACCACCTTAAATACCATGACTTTTTATTAAAGGGACAGTTTACTCAAAAATGTTCTCCCCTTTAATTTGTTCCCAATAATTCACTTTACCTGCTGGATTGCATTAAATTGTTTACAAGTATTTTAATTACCCTTATATTTGCATTTTAAATAGTTTATTTAGCCTGTGGTATCCTCACCCATCTTGAAAGTTTTTGTCCTCAAGGCCAAGCTGTGTTAACACAACCAGTAGAATAAATTACACTCCCAGTGGGTTACAGAAGAGATAAGGTAATAAAATGTTAATTTTCCGTTGTTCTCTCCAAGTATTGGTGATTGGTTTATGGACAGATATAAGATAAAGAAGCAGGTATATGTACACAATGTGATAAAGTAATGAGATCTGATTATACCTACAAGCTCAACCCTTTTTATTAGGTTGTGGCTTTAAAACACAAAATCAGCTAATTCATATACACAAATAAGCCTTAAAGGGACAGTCTAGGCCAAAATAAACTCATGATTCAGATAGGGCATGTAATTTCTCCAACATAGGTGTGTCCGGTCCACGGCGTCATCCTTACTTGTGGGATATTCTCTTCCCCAACAGGAAATGGCAAAGAGCCCAGCAAAGCTGGTCACATGATCCCTCCTAGGCTCCGCCTTCCCCAGTCATTCTCTTTGCCGTTGTACAGGCAACATCTCCACGGAGATGGCTTAGAGTTTTTTGGTGTTTAAATGTAGTTTTTATTCTTCAATCAAGAGTTTGTTATTTTAAAATAGTGCTGGTATGTACTATTTACTCTGAAACAGAAAAGAGATGAAGATTTCTGTTTGTAAGAGGAAAATGATTTTAGCAACCGTTACTAAAATCGATGGCTGTTTCCACACAGGACTGTTGAGAGGAATTAACTTCAGTTGGGGGAAACAGTGAGCAGACTTTTGCTGCTTGAGGTATGACACATTTCTAACAAGACTATGTAATGCTGGAAGCTGTCATTTTCCCTATGGGATCCGGTAAGCCATTTTTATTACATAAGAATAAAGGGCTTCTCAAGGGCTTTTAAGACTGGTAGACATTTTCTGGGCTAAAACGATTGATATATAAGCATTTTTAATACTTCATAGCTTTGAGGAATTATTTTATTCTTGGGAATTATGTAAAATAACCGGCAGGCACTGTATTGGACACCTTTTTCTCTAGGGGCTTTCCCTAATCATAGGCAGAGCCTCATTTTCTCGCCTCTATTGCGCAGTTGTTTTTGGCAAGCATGACATGCAGATGCATGTGTGAGGAGCTCAGATACATAGAAAAAGCGTTCTGAAGGCGTCATTTGGTATTGTATTCCCCTTTGGGCTTGGTTGGGTCTCAGCAAAGCAGATACCAGGGACTGTATAGGGGTTAAATATAAAAACGGCTCCGGTTCCGTTATTTTAAGAGTTAAAGCTTTCAAATTTGGTGTGCAATACTTTTAAGGCTTTAAGACACTGTGGTGTAATTTTGGTGAATTTTGAACAATTCCTTCATACTTTTTCACATTTACAGTAATAAAGTGTGTTCAGTTTAAAATTTAAAGTGACAGTAACGGTTTTATTTTAAAACGTTTTTTGTACTTTGTTATCAAGTTTATGCCTGTTTAACATGTCTGAACTATCAGATAGACTGTGTTCTGTATGTGGGGAAGCCAAGGTTCCTTCTCATTTAAATAGATGTGATTTATGTGACACAAAATTTAGAGAAAATGATGCCCAAGATGATTCCTCAAGTGAGGGGAGTAAGCATGGTACTGCATCATCCCCTCCTTCGTCTACGCCAGTCTTGCCCACACAGGAGGCCCCTAGTACATCTAGTGCGCCAATACTCCTTACTATGCAACAATTAACGGCTGTAATGGATAATTCTATCAAAAACATTTTAGCCAAAATGCCCACTTATCAGCGAAAGCGCGACTGCTCTGTTTTAGAAAATACTGAAGAGCATGAGGACGCTGATGATATTGGTTCTGAAGTGCCCCTACACCAGTCTGAGGGGGCCAGGGAGGTTTTGTCTGAGGGAGAAATTTCAGATTCAGGGAAAATTTCTCAACAAGCTGAACCTGATGTGATTACATTTAAATTGGAACATCTCCGCGCTCTGCTTAAGGAGGTGTTATCTACTCTGGATGATTGTGAGAATTTGGTCATTCCAGAGAAATTATGTAAGATGGACAAGTTCCTAGAGGTCCCGGGGCCCCCCGAAGCTTTTCCTATACCCAAGCGGGTGGCGGACATTGTAAACAAAGAATGGGAAAGGCCCGGCATACCTTTCGTCCCTCCCCCTATATTTAAGAAATTGTTTCCTATGGTCGACCCCAGAAAGGACTTATGGCAGACAGTCCCCAAGGTCGAGGGGGCGGTTTCTACTCTAAACAAACGCACCACTATACCCATAGAAGATAGTTGTGCTTTCAAAGATCCTATGGATAAAAAATTAGAGGGTTTGCTTAAAAAGATGTTTGTTCAGCAAGGTTACCTTCTACAACCAATTTCATGCATTGTTCCTGTCACTACAGCAGCGTGTTTCTGGTTCGATGAACTAGAAAAGGCGCTCAATAAAGATTCTTCTTATGAGGAGATTTTGGACAGAATTCATGCTCTCAAATTGGCTAACTCTTTCACCTTAGACGCCACTTTGCAATTGGCTAGATTAGCGGCGAAAAATTCTGGGTTTGCTATTGTGGCGCGCAGAGCGCTTTGGCTAAAATCTTGGTCAGCGGATGCGTCTTCCAAGAACAAATTGCTTAACATTCCTTTCAAGGGGAAAACGCTGTTTGGCCCTGACTTGAAAGAGATTATTTCTGATATCACTGGGGGCAAGGGCCACGCCCTTCCTCAGGATAGGTCTTTCAAGGCTAAAAATAAACCAAATTTTCGTCCCTTTCGCAGAAACGGACCAGCCCCAAGTGCTACATCCTCTAAGCAAGAGGGTAATACTTCTCAAGCCAAGCCAGCCTGGAGGCCAATGCAAGGCTGGAACAAAGGTAAGCAGGCCAAGAAACCTGCCACTGCTACCAAGACAGCATGAGATGTTGGCCCCCGATCCAGGACCGGATCTGGTGGGGGGCAGACTCTCTCTTCGCTCAGGCTTGGGCAAGAGATGTTCTGGATCCTTGGGCGCTGGAAATAGTCTCCCAAGGTTATCTTCTGGAATTCAAGGGGCTTCCCCCAAGGGGGAGGTTCCACAGGTCTCAATTGTCTTCAGACCACATAAAAAAACAGGCATTCTTACATTGTGTAGAAGACCTGTTAAAAATGGGAGTGATTCATCCTGTTCCATTAGGAGAACAAGGGATGGGGTTCTACTCCAATCTGTTCATAGTTCCCAAAAAAGAGGGAACATTCAGACCAATCTTAGATCTCAAGATCCTAAACAAGTTTCTCAAGGTTCCATCGTTCAAAATGGAAACCATTCGAACAATTCTTCCTTCCATCCAGGAAGGTCAATTCATGACCACGGTGGATTTAAAGGATGCGTATCTACATATTCCTATCCACAAGGAACATCATTGGTTCCTAAGGTTCGCCTTTCTGGACAAGCATTACCAGTTTGTGGCACTTCCGTTCGGATTAGCCACTGCTCCAAGAATTTTCACAAAGGTACTGGGGTCCCTTCTAGCGGTGCTAAGACCAAGGGGCATTGCAGTAGTACCTTACTTGGACGACATTCTGATTCAAGCGTCGTCCCTTCCACAAGCAAAGGCTCACACGGACATTGTCCTGGCCTTTCTCAGATCTCACGGGTGGAAAGTGAACGTAGAAAAAAGTTCTCTATCTCCGTCAACAAGAGTTCCCTTCTTGGGAACAATAATAGACTCCTTAGAAATGAGGATTTTTCTGACAGAGGCCAGAAAATCAAAACTTCTAAACTCTTGTCAAGTACTTCATTCTGTTCCTCTTCCTTCCATAGCACAGTGCATGGAAGTAATAGGTTTGATGGTCGCGGCAATGGACATAGTTCCTTCTGCACGAATTCATCTGAGACCATTACAACTGTGCATGCTCAGTCAGTGGAATGGGGATTATACAGACTTGTCTCCGACGATACAAGTAGATCAGAGGACCAGAGATTCACTCTGTTGGTGGCTGTCCCTGGACAACCTGTCACAGGGGATGAGCTTCCGCAGACCAGAGTGGGTCATTGTCACGACCGACGCCAGTCTGGTGGGCTGGGGCGCGGTCTGGGGACTCCTGAAGGCTCAGGGTCTTTGGTCTCGGGAAGAATCTCTTCTCCCGATAAATATTCTGGAACTGAGAGCGATATTCAATGCTCTCAAGGCTTGGCCTCAGCTAGCAAAGGCCAAATTCATACGGTTTCAATCGGACAACATGACTGTTGCGTACATCAACCATCAGGGGGGAACACGGAGTTCCCTGGCGATGGAAGAAGTGACCAAAATCATTCAATGGGCGGAGACTCACTCCTGCCACTTGTCTGCAATCCACATCCCAGGAGTGGAAAATTGGGAAGCGGATTTTCTGAGTCGTCAGACATTTCATCCGGGGGAGTGGGAACTCCATCCGGAAATCTTTGCCCAAATTACTCAGTTGTGGGGCATTCCAGACATGGATCTGATGGCCTCTCGTCAGAACTTCAAGGTTCCTTGCTACGGGTCCAGATCCAGGGATCCCAAGGCGACTCTGGTAGATGCACTAGTAGCACCTTGGACCTTCAAACTAGCTTATGTATTCCCACCGTTTCCTCTCATCCCCAGGCTGGTAGCCAGGATCAATCAGGAGAGGGCATCGGTGATCTTGATAGCTCCTGCGTGGCCACGCAGGACTTGGTATGCAGACCTGGTGAATATGTCATCGGCTCCACCATGGAAGCTACCTTTGAGACGGGACCTTCTTGTTCAAGGTCCGTTCGAACATCCGAATCTGGTCTCACTCCAACTGACTGCTTGGAGATTGAACGCTTGATTTTATCAAAGCGAGGGTTCTCAGATTCTGTCATTGATACTCTTGTTCAGGCCAGAAAGCCTGTAACTAGAAAAATCAACCATAAAATATGGAAAAAATATATCTGTTGGTGTGAATCTAAAGGATTCCCTTGGGACAAGATAAAAATTCCTAAGATTCTATCCTTTCTTCAAGAAGGTTTGGAGAAAGGATTATCTGCAAGTTCTTTGAAGGGACAGATTTCTGCTTTGTCTGTGTTACTTCACAAAAAGCTGGCAGCTGTGCCAGATGTTCAAGCCTTTGTTCAGGCTCTGGTTAGAATCAAGCCTGTTTACAAACCTTTGACTCCTCCTTGGAGTCTCAATTTAGTTCTTTCAGTTCTTCAGGGGGTTCCGTTTGAACCCTTACATTCCGTTGATATTAAGTTATTATCTTGGAAAGTTTTGTTTTTGGTTGCAATTTCTTCTGCTAGAAGAGTTTCAGAATTATCTGCTCTGCAGTGTTCTCCTCCTTATCTGGTGTTCCATGCAGATAAGGTGGTTTTGCGTACTAAACCTGGTTTTCTTCCGAAAGTTGTTTCTAACAAAAACATTAACCAGGAGATAGTCGTGCCTTCTTTGTGTCCGAATCCAGTTTCAAAGAAGGAACGTTTGTTGCACAATTTGGATGTAGTTCGTGCTCTAAAATTCTATTTAGATGCTACAAAGGATTTTAGACAAACATCTTCCTTGTTTGTTGTTTATTCTGGTAAAAGGAGAGGTCAAAAAGCAACTTCTACCTCTCTCTTTTTGGCTTAAAAGCATCCTCAGATTGGCTTACGAGACTGCCGGACGGCAGCCTCCTGAAAGAATCACAGCTCATTCCACTAGGGCCGTGGCTTCCACATGGGCCTTCAAGAACGAGGCTTCTGTTGATCAGATATGTAAGGCAGCGACTTGGTCTTCACTGCACACTTTTACTAAATTTTACAAATTTGATACTTTTGCTTCTTCTGAGGCTATTTCTGGGAGAAAGGTTTTGCAAGCCGTGGTGCCTTCCATCTAGGTGACCTGATTTGCTCCCTCCCTTCATCCGTGTCCTAAAGCTTTGGTATTG
Source organism: Bombina bombina (assembly GCF_027579735.1). NCBI lineage: Eukaryota > Metazoa > Chordata > Amphibia > Anura > Bombinatoridae > Bombina > Bombina bombina. The sequence goes on along the minus strand of NC_069499.1, from coordinate 1,203,907,468 downwards.
GTTCCCACAAGTAAGGATGACGCCGTGGACCGGACACACCTATGTTGGAGAAAACAGAATTTATGTTTACCTGATAAATTACTTTCTCCAACGGTGTGTCCGGTCCACGGCCCGCCCTGGTTTTTTTAATCAGGTCTGATAATTTATTTTCTTTAACTACAGTCACCACGGTATCATATGATTTCTCCTATGCAAATATTCCTCCTTTACGTCGGTCGAATGACTGGGGAAGGCGGAGCCTAGGAGGGATCATGTGACCAGCTTTGCTGGGCTCTTTGCCATTTCCTGTTGGGAAAGAGAATATCCCACAAGTAAGGATGACGCCGTGGACCGGACACACCGTTGGAGAAAGTAATTTATCAGGTAAACATAAATTCTGTTTTTAAACAATTTTCCAATTTACTTTTATCACCAATTTTGCTTGTTCTCTTGGTATTCTTAGTTGAAAGCTTAACCTAGGAGGTTCGTATGCTAATTTCTTAGACCTTGAAGGCCACCTCTTTTCAGAATGCATTTTAACAGTTTTTTCACCACTAGAGGGTGTTAGTTCATGTGTTTCATATAGATAACACTGTGCTTGTGAACGTGAAGTTATCTGGGAGCAGGCACTGAATGGCTAAACTGCAAGTCTGTCAAAAGAACTGAAATAAAGGGGCAGTTTGCAGAGGCTTAGATACAGGATAATCAGAGGTTAAAAGTATATTAATATAACTGTTGGTTATGCAAAACTGGGGAATGGGTAATAAAGGGATTATCTATCTTTTAAAACAATAAAAATTCTGGTGTAGACTGTCCCTTTAAAAAGCAAATCTCATACATTTTATACTCTGCAGCTGGTAAAAAAAGTAATTGGAAACACATTAAGGCAAAAATTTTTTATAGTAAACTGTCCCTTTTAAGTTCTGAGTCTAGTATTAAAGGTACATTCCAGCTAAAATTGGAAAGCACATTGGAAGCATTTCGGTATTGAATAGAAGCATTTTTGTAATATTACATGCATTCGCAAAAATGCTTCTAATAAAAGCTATAGCTGTTTTAAAAGTGTATTTAAGTATGCAACGGGCACCAGCATTTTAAACACAGCACTTGCTCAAAGAGCTTAAGGTGCTTTTACCATCTGGTAATGACTCAATTTGTTAATTGTTGACATGCTAAAAGCCCCACTGATGATTCGAGCAGCTGCAGTATTTAAAATGTGGATGCAGTGACAATATCTAGCTATGCTTCACATGCACGTGCAGAGAATAATTCTAACACTAAAACAGTGATAACTTTTACTAGAAGCATTTTGCCAATACATGTATATTGCAAATATGTTTCTATTCAAAGATGTAATTAATCTATGTGCAATTAAATTTTGACCAGAATTTAAATTAAATTTTGACCAGAATTTAAATTAAATTTTGACCAGAATTTAAATTTAATGGTACTTGCTGTTTGCTTCACAGCTTTATTACCAGATAATAAGACTTTGTCCTACATCAAACCCACTGACATATAACAGAATGGTTCCTAATTGTATATAGAGCTATTATGTTTGTGCACTGTTCTTTATTTTCTTTTTAATTGATCTTCTCTGCAACAACTTTTCTACTTTTTCTTTAAGTGCCATTTTTTAAATGAAACTACTCCTTTGTATTTCTTTTTTGGGTTTGTGAAAATATTTTCAATTTATTTTACTCCTCCTGAGTTTAAAAATATATTCCCTTATCCAGCCTATAGTATAGAGCTTCGGGAACAGATTACAAATGTTGATGGGGTATTTTTCACGTTAACTTAAAACTATTATTCCTAGAGGATAGTACTACTTTCAGGGATTCTATGCATGAGGAAATTGGGAGTAGTTCCATAGAAATGCCTTACAACAAGCATGTTTTTTTTGTTCAAACCAGCTATTGGCATCACTTGTGTAGCTTCTTCACTTTGGTGTTTTTTTGTTTGTTTTTTCACACCTAATTTTAGGTATTTTTATCAGATCTTTTAAAATTGTTTGAGGCTGCCAAAAGCAGTGAATAATTTTATTTGCAATGTCATTATAGACATAATTCAAATGAATGCCAACATTTTTGCTTTAGCAGTATTGATTGGAAGAGCTCTTTGGCTGAAATTGTGATCAGCAGACATTGTTTCCATGGGTATACTTTTACTCTTCCTTTCCTTATTTGGTCCTTGTCTGGATGCCGCATTTTCCATAGTAACTGGTACAATTTGGAGTTTACTACCTTTCTACCCAAATAATCAGTTTAGAGGAAAGGATAAACCAAGTAGGTGTTTTCACTCCTTTCATCAATTTAGGAACTATATATCCCCCTCACAAAAGCTTCCCAATTCTCTCTGGAACATTGCCATGCAGAATAAGAAGCCTACCTCCTAAGTTTGCATGACATGTATGGCCCTTGACCCAGATACATTTCTGGGACAGGTTAAGGCTTTTATTTATTAAAAGGCCCGATTGCAGACTGTTCAGGGTCTCTGGGTTCTAAACATACATTCCCAGTGTTAAAAATTTGACTTTAAAGGGACAGTCAAGTCCAAAAAAACATAATTTATGCTTACCTGATAAATTTATTTCTCTTGTGGTGTATCCAGTCCACGGATCATCAATTACTTGTGGGATATTCTCCTTCCCAACAGGAAGTTGCAAGAGGATCACCCACAGCAGAGCTGTCTATATAGCTCCTCCCCTAACTGCCATATCCAGTCATTCGACCGAAGACAAGCAAGAGAAAGAAGAAACCATAGGGTGCAGTGGTGACTGTAGTTTAAAGTAAAAAAAATACCTGCCTTAAAATGACAGGGCGGGCCGTGGACTGGATACACCACAAGAGAAATAAATTTATCAGGTAAGCATAAATTATGTTTTCTCTTGTAAGGTGTATCCAGTCCACGGATCATCCATTACTTGTGGGATACCAATACCAAAGCTAAAGTACACGATGAAGGGAGGGACAAGGAAGGTACCACTGCCTAAAAATAGCCTCCGAAGACGCAAAAGTATCAAATTTATAGAATTTTGAAAAGGTATGAAGCGAAGACCATGTCGCCGCCTTGCAAATCTGTTCAACAGAAGCCTCATTTTTGAAGGCCCATGTGGAAGCCACAGCTCTAGTAGAATAAGCTGTAATCCTTTCAGGAGGCTGCTGGCCAGCAGTCTCATAAGCTAAGCGTATTATACTCCTTAGCCAAAAAGAAAGAGAAGTTGCCAAAGCCTTTTGGCCTCTCCTCTGTCCAGAATAGACAACAAACAAAGCAGATGTTTGACGAAAATCTTTAGTAGCTTGTAAATAATACTTTAAAGCACGAACCACGTCAAGATTGTGTAATAGACGTTCCTTCTTTGAAGGAGGATTAGGACACAATGACGGAACAACAATCTCCTGATTGATATTCTTATTAGATACCACCTTAGGTAAAAACCCAGGTTTGGTACGCAAAACTACCTTATCTGCATGGAAGATCAGATAAGGGGAATCGCATTGTAAGGCAGATAACTCGGAAACTCTACGAGCCGAGGAAATGGCTACCAAAAATAGAACTTTCCAAGATAAAAGTTTGATATCTATGGAATGAAGAGGTTCAAACGGAACCCCTTGAAGAACTTTAAGAACCAAATTTAAACTCCATGGCGGAGCAACAAGTTTAAACACAGACTTGATTCTAACTAAAGCCTGACAAAATGCCTGAACGTCTGGAACATCCGCCAGACGCTTGTGCAAAAGAATAGACAGAGCAGAAATCTGTCCCTTTAAGGAACTAGCTGACAATCCTTTCTCCAATCCCTCTTGGAGAAAAGATAATATCCTGGGAATCCTGACTTTACTCCATGAGTAACCCTTGGATTCACACCAATAAAGATATGTACGCCATATCTTATGATAGATTTTCCTAGTGACAGGTTTTCGTGCCTGAATTAAGGTATCAATGACTGACGCGGAGATCTGCAGTCAGTCTCAGAGAAAAATTAGATTTGGATGGTTGAAAAGGACCCTGGAGTAGAAGGTCCTGTCTCAGCGGCAGAGTCCATGGTGGAAAGGATGACATGTCCACCAGATCTGCATACCAAGTCCTGCGTGGCCACGCAGGCGCTATCAAGATCCCAGATGCTCTCTCCTGCTTGATTTTGGCAATCAGACGAGGGAGCAGAGGAAACGGTGGAAACACATAAGCCAGGTTGAAAGACCAAGGTGCTGCTAGAGCATCTATCAGTCGCCTTGGGATCCCTGGACCTGGATCCGTAGCAAGGAAGTTTGGCGTTCTGGCGAGATGCCATGAGATCCAGTTCTGGTTTGCCCCAACGATGAATCAATTGTGCAAACACCTCCGGATGGAGTTCCCACTCCCCCGGATGAAAAGTCTGACGACTTAGAAAATCCGCCTCCCAGTTCTCCACACCTGGGATATGGATAGCTGATAGGTGGCAAGAGTGAATCTCTGCCCAGCAAATTATCTTTGAGACTTCTAACATCGCTAGGGAACTCCTTGTTCCCCCTTGATGGTTGATGTAAGCGACAGTCGTGATGTTGTCCGACTGAAATCTGATGAACCTCATTGACGCTAGCTGAGGCCAAGCCTGAAGAGCATTGAATATCGCTCTTAGTTCCAGAATGTTTATTGGAAGGAGTGTCTCCTCCTGAGTCCAAGATCCCTGAGCCTTCAGTGAATTCCAGACTGCCCCCCAGCCTAGAAGGCGGGCATCTGTCGTTACAATTGTCCAATCTGGCCTGCGAAAGGTCATACCTTTGGACAGATGGACCCGAGATAGCCACCAGAGAAGAGAATCCCTGGTCTCTTGATCCAGATTTAGTAGAGGGGACAAATCTGTGTAATCCCCATTCCACTGACTGAGCATGCATAGGTGCAGCGGTCTGAGATGTAGGCGTGCAAACTGCACTATGTCCATTGCTGCTACCATTAAGCCGATTACTTCCATACACTGAGCCACCGAAGGGCGAGAAGTGGAATAAAGAACACGGCATGAATTTAGAAGTTTTGATAACCTGGACTCTGTCAGGTAAATCCTCATTTCTACAGAATATATTAGAGTTCCCAGAAAGGATACTCTTGTGAGAGGTGATAGAGAACTCTTTTCTTCGTTCACCTTCCACCCATGCGACCTCAGAAATGCCAGAACTATGTCCGTATGAGACTTGGCAATTTGGAAATTTGACGCCTGTATCAGAATGTCGTCTAAATAAGGGGCCACTGCTATGCCCCACGGTCTTAGGACCGCCAGAAGCGACCCCAGAACCCAGTCAGACAATGCCACAGCTGGGGCATATATCAACCATCAAAGGTGAATTTGCAGTTCCCTAGCGTTGAAAGGGGTTACAGAGAATTTGCCAGAGAACAATTTCTGTACAATTTCTGCAATTCACATCCCAGGAGTGGGGAAAAAAAAATCAATGGCGGATTACCTCAGTTGACAGTCTCTTCATCCTGGGGAATAGTGTCTCTAAGAGTTTTTCTACCAGATTGTGAAGCAATGGGGTCTTCCAGAGAGAGACCTTAGGGCCTCTTGTTTTAACCACAAACTTCCCAGAAACTATACCAGATCCTGAAATCCTATAGTAGAGTTTGTTGTTGCTCTAACAGCTCCTTCGTCTTTTTTCATATTGGATCAAGCAGGAGTGCTTATCAGTAATTCTGATTGCAATGTTCTCTTTATATGGCACTCATGAACTAGCGCTTTCTAACTGTGAAAAGCTGTCAATATGCACTGAGCTACGAGGCAGCCTTCAAGGGCTTATAAATAAGTATATGAACCTACCTAGGTTTAGCTTTCAACAAAGAATACCAAAAGAACAAAGTAACGTTAATGATAAAAGTACATTTGGAAAGTTGTTAAAATTGCATGCCCTATCCTGAATCCATGAGTGTTTTTTTTTTTTTTTTTTGACTGGACTGTACCTCAACTTGACGGCTTGGAGATTGAACGTTTAAATGGACATAATACCCATATGCTAAATCACTTGAAACTGATGCAGTATAACTGTAAAAAGCAGACAGGAAAATATCCCCTTAGCATTTCTATGTAAAAAAGGAAGATATTTTACCTCACAATTTCCTCAGCTCAGCAGAGTAAGTTCTGTGTAAAAAGTTATACTCAGCTGTTCCCAGCTGCAGGTAAAAAAAAATAAAAAATGAAGAGCCGCCAATCTGCATCAGCAGTGCTGAGGTAATGAACTCTTTTACTGTGATCTCATGAGATTTGACTTAACTTTCATGAGATTTCATTGTAAGCTGAATAGGGAAATAAGATGAGTGCACGAGGCTCATCCCCTAAGCTGTCCCAGGACAGACATACTAATATGCTGCTTAGAAATCCTTTACAATGGGAGGTGGCTACTGAGGAACTTTTGAGGTAAAATATCTTTCTTTTTTACATAGAGATGTTCAGGAGATATTTTCTAGTCAGCTTTTTACAGCTATGCTGCATCACTTTCAAGTGTTTAAACATTTGGGTATTATGGCCCTTTAATCTTAAAACTGAGGTTTTTTTCTGGCGCAGTAGTTGAGGCTAGTAGGAATTAAATCCTATAACAATAAAGATTTAAGACTTTTGTAAAGTTCCTTTCTTGGTGTGATAAACATGATTTCGCTTGCTTTCCTTTAGAATTTCAAGAATTCTATTCTTTCAAGATGGTTTAGGACTTATAAAAAAAAAGCTGAAATGTGACCTTTCAAAAAAAATCTTGCATATATCATAAAAAGATTGCTATTTTGCCTGACATTCTGACATGTGTTAAGGGTCTATCTAATTTGCTTTGTTCTCTTGGTATCCTTTGTTGAACAGCATAGCTAGATATGCTCAGGAGCTGGGGACTAGCTGCTGATTGCTGACTGTACATATATACTTCGTTATTGGCTTATGAATAGACATGTATTCAGACTTATCAGTACTAAATGAATGCCAAAGATTGCAGCCGCAAGCAGCATTTGGCAATTTTTGGAGACTGATTTATTTGTGTGAAAGTGCAGCACACCAAGATCGGGATTTGCACAGATCTGTGTGTTGCACTTTCACAAGAATAAATCAGTCTCCGAGGAGACTTGTCTGCCATCATTCGTTTACTGTTGAAAGGCCAAATGTACTTGTCTGCTTATGAATGTATTTAGTTAGCTCTCAGTAGTGCATTGTTGCGCATTTAAATAAGAATACCTAGTGATTAAAACAGAATTGACAATAGAAGTAAATTGGAAATTTGTTTAAAAATATATTCTCTATAGGAATCTTGAAATAAAGATTTCTTGGTTTGCATTCTCTTCCTTTTGAACTTCTGCATGGTTTAGCCATTCAGCTTCTGTCTAGGAAGGAATAGCTTCTTTTTAGCAATTGCTTCCGCCAGAAGTGTGTCTGAATCTCCGGCTGTTTATTGCAAAACTAATCTTTTCCATAAGGATGAGGCAGTTTTAAGAACTCTGTATATTTTTTTTTTTATTATACTTAAAATGGTTTCTTCAGATGCAATCCATCTATACATTTTTGATTCTTTTGTCCTAATTCTAAAGAGACGTTTACATTATTTAGATGTAGGAATAGCAATCCTCTAGTTTTATTTTTCTCTTGTTTAGTGTATCCAGTCCACGGATCATCCATTACTTGTGGGATATTCTCCTTCCCAACAGGAAGTTGCAAGAGGATCACCCACAGCAGAGCTGCTATATAGCTCCTCTCCTCACTGCCATATCCAGTCATTCTCTTGCAACTCCCAACTAAGATGGAGGTCGTAAGAGGACTGTGGTGTTTTATACTTAGTTTATTTCTTCAATCAAAAGTTTGTTATTTTTAAATGGTACCGGAGTGTACTGTTTATCTCAGGCAGTATTTAGAAGAAGAATCTGCCTGCGTTTTCTATGATCTTAGCAGAAGTAACTAAGATCCTTTGCTGTTCTCACATATTCTGAGGAGTGAGGTAACTTCAGAGGGGGAATAGCGTGCAGGTTTTCCTGTAATAAGGTATGTGCAGTTAAAATATTTTTCTAGGGATGGAATTTGCTAGAAAACGCTGCTGATACCGAAGTAATGTAAGTAAAGCCTTAAATGCAGTGATAGCGACTGGTATCAGGCTTATTAATAGAGATAAATACTCTTATAAAAGTGTATTTTAAAACGTTTGCTGGCATGTTTAATCGTTTTTTACATATGTTTGGTGATAAAACTTATTGGGGCCTAGTTTTTTCCACATGGCTGGCTTGAATTTTGCCTAGAAACAGTTCCCTGAGGCTTCCCACTGTTGTAATATGAGTGGGAGGGGCCTATTTTGGCATTTTTTTGCACAGCAAAAATGACAGACAGACATCCAGCTTCTTCCTGCATGATCCAGGACTTCTCTGAAGGGCTCAAAAGTCGTATTGAGGGAGGTAAAAAGCCACAGTAGAGCTTTGGCAGTTGTTATGACTGTTTAAAAAACGTTTTTGTCATTTGTTATTCCGTTTTTGGTATTAAGGGGTTAATCATCCATTTGCAAGTGGGTGCAATGCTCTGCTAACTTATTACAGTAAAAATTTTGTTAGTGTAACTGCATTTTTTCACTGTTATTTCAAAATTTGGGAAAATTTGTGTTTCTTAAAGGCGCAGTAACTTTTTTTATTTTTTTGTAAACTTGTTTTAAAGTGTTTTCCAAGCTTGCTAGTCTCATTGCTAGTCTGTTTAAACATGTCTGACACAGAGGAACCTACTTGTTCATTATGTTTGAAAGCCATGGTGGAGCCCCATAGGAGAATGTGTACTAAATGTATTGATTTCACCTTGAACAGTAAAGATCAGTCTTTATCTATAAAAGAATTATCACCAGAGGGTTCTGTCGAGGGGGAAGTTATGCTGACTAACTCTCCCCACGTGTCAGACCCTTCGCCTCCCGCTCAGGGGACGCACGCTAATATGGCGCCAATTACATCAGGGACGCCCATAGCGATTACCTTGCATGACATGGCTGCAATCATGAATAATACCCTGTCAGAGGTATTATCTAGATTGCCTGAATTAAGAGGCAAGCGCGATAGCTCTGGGGTTAGGAGAGATACAGAGCGTGCAAATGCTGTTAGAGCCATGTCTGATACTGCGTCACAGTATGCAGAACATGAGGACGGAGAGCTTCAGTCTGTGGGTGACATCTCTGACTCGGGGGAAACCTGATTCAGAGATTTCTAATTTTAAATTTAAGCTTGAGAACCTCCGTGTATTGCTTGGGGAGGTATTAGCTGCTCTGAATGACTGTAACACAGTTGCAATTCCAGAGAAATTGTGTAGGCTGGATAGATACTATGCGGTGCCGGTGTGTACTGACGTTTTTCCTATACCTAAAAGGCTTACAGAAATTATTAGCAAGGAGTGGGATAGACCCGGTGTGCCCTTTTCCCCACCTCCTATATTTAGAAAAATGTTTCCAATAGACGCCACTACACAGGACTTATGGCAGACGGTCCCTAATGTGGAGGGAGCAGTTTCTACTTTAGCAAAGCGTACCACTATCCCGGTTGAGGACAGTTGTGCTTTTTCAGATCCAATGGATAAAAAATTGGAGGGTTACCTTAAGAAAATGTTTATTCAACACGGTTTTATTTTACAGCCCCTTGCATGCATTGCGCCTGTCACTGCTGCGGCGGCATTCTGGTTTGAGGCCCTGGAAGAGGCCATCCAGACAGCTCCATTGAATGAAATTATTGACAAGCTTAGAACGCTTAAGCTAGCTAACTCATTTGTTTCTGATGCCATTGTTCATTTGACTAAACTAACGGCTAAGAATTCCGGATTCGCCATCCAGGCGCGTAGGGCGCTATGGCTTAAATCCTGGTCAGCTGACGTGACTTCAAAGTCTAAATTACTCAACATTCCTTTCAAGGGGCAGACCTTATTCGGGCCTGGCTGACATTACTGGAGGCAAGGGTCATACCCTTCCTCAGGACAGGGCCAAATCAAAGGCCAAACAGTCTAATTTTCGTGTCTTTCGAAATTTCAAGGCAGGAGCAGCATCAACTTCCTCCGCTTCAAAACAAGAGGGAACTGTTGCTCATTCCAGACAGGCCTGGAAACCTAACCAGTCCTGGAACAAGGGCAAGCAGGCCAGAAAGCCTGCTGCTGCCCCCAAGACAGCATTAAGGAACGGCCCCCTATCCGGAAACGGATCTAGTGGGGGGCAGACTTTCTCTCTTCGCCCAGACGTGGGCAAGAGATGTTCAGGATCCCTGGGCGTTGGAGATCATATCTCAGGGATATCTTCTGGACTTCAAAGCTTCTCCTCCACAAGGGAGATTTCATCTTTCAAGGTTATCATCAAACCAGATAAAGAAAGAGGCATTCCTAAGCTGTGTGCAAGACCTCCTAGTAATGGGAGTGATCCATCCAGTTCCGCGGACGGAACAAGGACAGGGATTTTATTCAAATCTGTTTGTGGTTCCCAAGAAAGAGGGAACCTTCAGACCAATCTTGGATCTAAAGATCTTAAACAAATTCCTCAGAGTTCCATCATTCAAAATGGAAACTATTCGGACCATCCTACCCATGATCCAAGAGGGTCAGTACATGACCACAGTGGACTTAAAGGATGCCTACCTTCACATACCGATTCACAAAGATCATCATCGGTTCCTAAGGTTTGCCTTTCTAGACAGGCATTACCAATTTGTAGCTCTTCCCTTCGGGTTGGCCACTGCCCTGAGAATTTTTACAAAGGTTCTGGGCTCGCTTCTGGCGGTTCTAAGACCGTGAGGCATAGCGGTGGCTCCGTATCTAGACGACATCCTGATACAGGCGTCAAGCTTTCAAATTGCCAAGTCTCATACAGAGATAGTTCTGGCATTTCTGAGGTCGCATGGGTGGAAAGTGAACGTGGAAAAGAGTTCTCTATCACCACTCACAAGAGTCTCCTTCCTAGGGACTCTTATAGATTCTGTAGAGATGAAAATTTACCTAACGGAGTCCAGGTTATCAAAACTTCTAAATGCTTGCCGTGTCCTTCATTCCATTCCACGCCCGTCAGTGGCTCAGTGCATGGAAGTAATCGGCTTAATGGTAGCGGCAATGGACATAGTGCCATTTGCGCCCCTGCATCTCAGACCGCTGCAATTATGCATGCTAAGTCAGTGGAATGGGGATTACTCAGATTTGTCCCCTCTACTAAATCTGGATCAAGAGACCAGAGATTCTCTTCTCTGGGGGCTTTCTCGGGTCCATCTGTCCAAGGGTATGACCTTTCGCAGGCCAGATTGGACAATTGTAACAACAGATGCCAGCCTTCTAGGTTGGGGCGCAGTCTGGAACTCCCTGAAGGCTCTAGGATCGTGGACTCAGGAGGAGAAACTCCTCCCAATAAATATTCTGGAGTTAAGAGCAATATTCAAGGCTCTTCTAGCTTAGCCTCAGTTAGCAACACTGAGGTTCATCAGATTTCAGTCGGACAACATCACGACTGTGGCTTACATCAACCATCAAGGGGGAACCAGGAGTTCCCTAGCGATGTTAGAAGTCTCAAAGATAATTCGCTGGGCAGAGTCTCACTCTTGCCACCTGTCAGTGATCCACATCCCAGGCGTAGCGAACTGGGAGGCGGATTTTCTAAGTCGTCAGACTTTTCATCCGGGGGAGTGGGAACTCCATCCGGAGGTGTTTGCTCGACTGGTCCATCGTTGGGGCAAACCAGAACTGGATCTCATGGTGTCTTGCCAGAACGCCAAGCTTCCTTGTTACGGATCCGGGTCCAGGGACCCGGAAGCAACGCTGATAGATGCTCTAGCAGCTCCTTGGTTCTTCAACCTGGCCTATGTGTTTCCACCGTTTCCTCTGCTCCCTCGACTGATTGCCAAAATCAAACAGGAGAGAGCATCGGTGATTCTGATAGCGCCTGCGTGGCCACGCAGGACCTGGTATGCAGACCTAGTGGATATGTCATCTCTTCCACCATGGACCTTCTAATACAAGGTCCTTTCAATCATCCAAATCTAATTTCTCTGAGACTGACTGCATGGAGATTGAACGCTTGATTCTATCAAGGCGTGGCTTCTCCGAGTCAGTCATTGATACCTTAATACAGGCTCGGAAGCCTGTCACCAGGAAAATCTACCATAAGATATGGCGTAAATATCTTTATTGGTGTGAATCCAAGAGTTACTCATGGAGTAAGGTTAGGATTCCTAGGATATTGTCCTTTCTCCAAGAGGGTTTGGACAAAGGCTTATCAGCTAGTTCTTTAAAAGGACAGATCTCTGCTCTGTCTATTCTTTTGCACAAGCATCTGGCAGAAGTTCCAGACGTCCAGGCATTTTGTCAGGCTTTGGTTAGGATTTTAAGCCTGTGTTTAAAACTGTTGCTCCCCCGTGGAGCTTAAACTTGGTTCTTAAAGTTCTTCAGGGAGTTCCGTTTGAACCCCTTCATTCCATTGATATTAAACTTTTATCTTGGAAAGTTCTGTTTTTGATGGCTATTTCCTCGGCTCGAAGAGTCTCTGAGTTATCTGCCTTACATTGTGATTCTCCTTATCTGATTTTTCATTCAGACCAGGTAGTTTCTGCGTACCAAACCTGGGTTTTTACCTAAGGTGGTTTCTAACAGGAATATCAATCAAGATATTGTTGTTCCATCATTGTGTCCTAATCCTTCTTCAAGGAAGGAACGTCTATTGCATAATCTGGACGTAGTCCGTGCCTTGACGTTTTACTTACAGGCTACTAAAGATTTTCGTCAAACATCTGCCCTGTTTGTCGTTTACTCTGGACAGAGGAGAGGTCAAAAAGCTTCGGCAACCTCTCTCTCCTTTTGGCTTCGGAGCATAATACGCTTAGCCTATGAGACTGCTGGACAGCAGCCCCCTGAAAGGATTACAGCTCATTCTACTAGAGCTGTGGCTTCCACCTGGGCCTTTAAAAATGAGGCCTCTGTTGAACAGATTTGCAAGGCTGCGACTTGGTCTTCGCTTCACACCTTTTCAAAATTTTACAAATTTGACACTTTTGCTTCTTCGGAGGCTGTTTTTGGGAGAAAGGTTCTACAGGCAGTGGTTCCTGCCTTGTCCCTCCCATCATCCGTGTACTTTAGCTTTGGTATTGGTATCCCACAAGTAATGGATGATCCGTGGACTGGATACACTTAACAAGAGAAAACATAATTTATGCTTACCTGATAAATTTATTTCTCTTGTAGTGTAGTCAGTCCACGGCCCGCCCTGTCTTTAAGGCAGGTTTAAATTTTAATTAAACTCCAGTCACCACTGCACCCTATGGTTTCTCCTTTCTCGTCTTGTTTCGGTCGAATGACTGGATATGGCAGTGAGGGGAGGAGCTATATAGCAGCTCTGCTGTGGGTGATCCTCTTGCAACTTCCTGTTGGGAAGGAGAATATCCCACAAGTAATGGATGATCCGTGGACTGGATACACTACAAGAGAAATAAATTTATCAGGTAAGCATAAATTATGTTTTTTTAAAGGGATATTCCAGCCAAAATTGGAAACCATATGGGTACATTTCGGTATTGAACAGAAGCAAATTTGTAATATACATGTATTAGCAAAAAGGCTTCCAATAAAAACTGTTTCAAAAGTGTATCCAAGTATGCACCATGCACCAGCATTTTAAACACAACACTTGTTTGGAGAGTCTATGGTGCTTGTACCATCTGGTAATGACTCAATTTGTTAATTGCTGACATGATACAAGGCCCACTGATGATCTGAGCAACTGCATTATTTAAAATGTGGGTGCAGTGAAAATATCTAGCTATGCTTCACATGCACGTGCAGAGAAAATTGTTAACACTAAAACAGTGATAACTCTTATTAGAAGCATTTTTGCCAATACATGTATAATGCAAATATGTTTCTATTCAAAGATGTAATACATCTATGGGCATTTATATTTTGACTGGAATGTCCCTTTAATTTCTCTGGTTCTCGTAAAGGTCAGAAGGATACAGCAGTTACTTTAGCTTCCTGGTTAAAGAACTTTATTGACAGAGCTTACTTGGATGTGGGAAAGTTTCCATTTCCTGTGCGTTTTTAAAAACTACATTTCTGTTGATGTTTTGCAAAGCATTAACTTGGTCTTTATAAACTTTAAGTTCTACCATTTTTGATTTTTGCGTTTTCGGCGGCTGCTTTTGACAAGTTAGTTTTACAGGCTGCTTTAATTTTTGTCACACCCATTTACTTGTGCACTCCACAGGGTGGATATTAGATCCCAGATGTAATGCCTGTGGACTCTTGCCACCTTATGAAAGAACCAGATTTATGTTTGCCTGATTAATTTCTTTAATGGTGATGAGAGTCCATGAGACCCCCCAATTTTTTTTTTTTTAATTAGCTGAAATTCTAATTTGCACATAATTGATCAAGCTTTGTCCTTTTTCTGCTTTTCTGTTTACCCCTTATTTCTTGGCTGTATGTTAGACTGAGATACCAGAGAGGTGGAAGGGATTGAAAGCTCTTGGAATGTAGGGTATCTTTGCCGCCTCCTAGTGACCAGTGGTTGTATCCAAGGAGTTATGGCTTGTGGACTCTTGCTACCATGAAAAAAAATAATTTATCAGGTAAGCATAAATGTTGTTTTTGTGCCTGTTTGCTACATTTGGGGCATTTTAATAGTATGTACAAGAGCCATGGCACTGACCTTGTAACATATTAAGCATTTCATTGTCACTTCTTCACCTCTGTCCTAAGGATAGCATATGTAGTATTGTTACCCTAATCCTCCAAATATCTTCACACAGCTATTGATCAGGACTGAAAAAAATGGCTGCGATCCAAAGCCGAGCCCCTCCATGAAGAAGACCAGGAGGCTAAACTCCGAAGCTCAGGAAGCAAAACCCAAACGCAGGCGGAGTGATTCCTCTAAAGTAAGAGGTTTATTGTGTTCACTTTGCTAAAAAGTGCACTTCCCCTGAATTGCTCTATTTCCAAACAAAGTTCTTTGTAGCCATCTTAAAATGTGTTCAGATGTTTTGCTCTGATATTTAAAGGGCCTTTATTATTTATTATATCCCATAGTATATGGTGTTTTAGCTGATATAGCTAATTTCTTAATACAGTATGTATGTCTGGCAGTTGACTGCTTGTGTGTGAGAGCCTTAGTACTCGGTGTCCTCCTGAACCTATAGAATGCTACAGAGCTCTCCAAGAAGAAACTGATTTCTAAAGTTAGAATAATCCTCAGATTAAGATTTTGTGAAATGTTGCCCAGCAAGTTTTTAAGTTTATATTAGCTGCAGCATGTAGGTAGACATAATTTAAATAACGGTGCAGCTACATTTTAGCATTTCATCTCTATCTTTAAGGAGACTGAAAGAAAAACTCAGGAAGCAAGTTGCTTGAGACCGTAAACAACTTGAAATTTTAATAGAAAATGTTTTGTGTTAAGTAATACAACTTTTGCAGAATGCTTTAATTCCCATTGTATGTGATTTAGCACTGAACATTGTGGTGATTTTTATTTTTATTGTGAGCTGGAATTGCACACCACCAACTTCTTAAGGTTAACCCTGCTACACATCTTCCCCTTTCCATAATTGCCTTTAACCAATATCAGACTGCAAAACAATGCACTTAATACTAAGATTAAGGCTGTGGAAAACCCTATATGCAGACTCGAGCTCGGGTTGACTCCTCCAAATAAGGAAAGTGGTGGCTAGAGTTTGGCCATTAAAAACAAATTAAAAAAACGAAATAAATGACCAGCGCAAAGGGAAGTCTTATATAAACAAACAGGAATAATTAGGAGTCTCTCTCACCTAAAATCAATTAAGCCAAATTAATAACATCCTGAATGCGCAAAAAATGCTAAAAAATAATTGTCAGTGGATTATGATTAAAAGTAAATTTTACTAATACTAGTATAAAAAAATATAGATTTAATAAAAAATGTATCTATCTTATGACATGGTGAGTCTGCAGGATCATCAATTACTGTCGGGAATATCACTCCTGGCCAGCAGGAGGAGGCAAAGAGCACCAAAGCAAAGCTGTTAAGTATCACTTCCCTTCCCACTAACCCCAGTCATTCTCTTTGCTTCTAGTGCAAGGAGGAGGTGAAGTCATTAGGTGTCTGATTAGATTCTTCTATCAAGATTTTTTTATTTTATTGGAAGCCTGAGCAGGCTTGCTCTGGTCTTCCTGAAACTTGGGTTTAGCTGTACTCCAAGTTAGTCTCTTCAGGAGGGCTGTGGTGACTGTTATGTATGGGAAATTATGCACTTCAGAAATACTGCAAAAGTTTATGGGACAGATTATATCCTAGTAGGATATCATTAATGGCAGTGTGCGGGCACTTCATGTGATAATTCTAGTGAAACTGTCCCCTTGTAAAGGGGTTATCCAGCTTGTGAGGCTAAAATTATTATTTGAAAGACATATGCGTTTTTAGCAGACATGTACTCTGTTCTTGTATTTGCAATACCATTTCAGGTCGGGTCTTTGCATTTAGGTGTTCACATCACGCAGTGTGACTGAATAGACAGATTAGTGGGAGATTTCATGGAGACTATGTTGAGATCCATGTTTTTTTTTTTTCTGATTTTTTTAAGGATAGTTTGTTCGTGTGCCGGGCATTGGCTCCGCCTCCTTTGTTAATGAAGAAAGGAGTGGCGCCATTTTTGTGTCTCTTGTTGCGCTTTCGTGACGCGGTCCTCTCTGAAATCGGAGCGGCGGGTCTAGATGCAGAGCTAGTCTCCTATATCATTCTAAGCCCTAACGTATGCATTGACATACGGTTCGCAAAAGACTCCTCATATGAATTTTTAGCAGCTGGCAATGTTAAATAGTGTGGAGTAATTTCTTATTCACAATTAAATGTCACTGTTTGTTTGAAGTATGTAAAGTCATCTATAACACATTAATTATACATTAAGTATGTAAATTAAAATGGGAATACAAGAATTAGGTTCCAGCGGTTTAGCAATGTGTTTATAGAACTTGTGGTTTGATATCTCAGGAAAATGTTTAACTGGGTCCATTTAATATTTTTTCTTTTTACTTTTAGCCGACTTTGTATTGGTTTGCTTAAGATCCATTATCTGCTGCAGTTTTCTCCTTTATCGTCCCAAGCCTCTATGGTGTCACATGCAGTGCCCTGTTGTTCCTCTCAATCTCCTGGAGGAGTGTATTTGTATACAGAATTTACAGCACTGATATCCTCTGCGGTTTCTGCGGCTGGTCTGTTTCTCCCCGTTTCCCGGGAAAATGCAAGAGGACATTTTAATGTTTCAGATAGTTTCTGCTCCACATGCCGCTACACAGGTTTGCCGCCTTCTAAGTTGACGAGGATTTGCTGGTAGTTTCTTAAGGGCGATATCTCGGATATGGACACTAATTCCTTCATCTGATAATGAAGTAGTCTCCTTCAGATGTATGCTTCTACACCTCGTGCAATGTTATGAGGTTTTAGCTACTTGGACGACACCGACCCGCCTGAAGTTTTGTAAACTCTATCAGTTCTATTTCTTTCCCTGAGGAAGTGTTATAGATGTGCTATGGGAATTTTCACAGGAATAGGAGAAGTTAGGGATATCCTTTCCCTGGCTCCCGTCCTTTAAAGGAATCTCCTGTCGCTGTCTCCTTTAAAATGCACAATGTCTTTAGTAGAACTTTCTACTTTAGCTATGAAATCTCTGAGATAGCTAGCTCCTTTTTGGATCTATGGTTAAGCTGGAGGTTTATTTGTTCATTTATAACAATGCCTTGTCTTTTTTAGACTGACTGTACTAGCCTGCCGGGTTTTATGGCTGTAGTCTTGGTTGGCTTTGAAGAATACCTGTGGCCCTGTGGTACAGCCTAGGCCTTATTGTTCTGCAGTTGCAGATTTAAGATTTTGTTTCCTCTAATCCATGCTGCTGGCATTTTCTTTTTAGGATTTTCGGCCATAATTTTCCTTTTTGGAGGGAAAGTTTTTCTTTCTTTTTCGGCAGAATTCCTCCTTTTGGGCAGATTTATCCTTCTAGAGTATCTGCGTTCCATGAGGGACTTTCCCTTAACTGGGTTCAGGACCTCCTCTCGGGGAGTGCTAATTCCAGTCCCAGTCTGGGAACGGGTTCTAGATTTTTATCTAGTATCCTTTTTCCTTTGGTCATGAGGGCCTGTTCAGAACAAACATAGAATTATTGTTTCTTTGAACGGAATCTTCTCAAGTTTCTCAGAATATCTTGGGGTCTAAGGATGTTTTTCTGGACAATATATGGTTCAGGTATCTTCCATCCTTGAACAATCTCTCTTCAGTGTTTTTGTCAAATTTCTTTCCCATGGATGGGATTGAATCTGTGATAGAATCCCCTTATCCCATCTACAAGGGTGATTAATGGGCCACTATTTCCTTACTGCACCCACTTCCGTCTGATCTTCGGACGCTTAAGATGGCCAGGTCTGGTCATTACCTGTATGAGAGACCGCCTGGGTTCGTCGGGTGCGGTAGACATGGACCTTTATAGATTCTCGATCTAGGAGATGAGTTCTAACAGAGGTCAAATAAATAAGGAATTTTTCCTTTTCCTCCCTCTGCAGTCTTAGGTCCTGCCAATAGCAAGCTCTTGCCATCTGGTAGATAGATTAGCCTTGTTACAACCAGGAGGTTGGGAGTTTGGATCTTGCTGCAGTGGGATTTTTTTCTGTCTGATGATTTTCTGTATGGAGGGAATTGGTCTGATGATGCATGGACTTTATTCCCTTTGCTGTTCCCATACAATGGAGATCTCTCGGATCTATCTTAGAGATTGGATCTTGTTTCGTTCGACTACAGTCTCCTTCCTGTAGTTATGTTTTTTTTTTTTTAGGAATTTCTGTCTCAGGGAGTGTGCTTCTGGAGACATTCCTGGGTAATGTGACCATGGGCACCAACTTGCTGGACTGGTAAGCAGCCTGGTTGGTTAAGTTAGTTAAGTTACTGCTCTTCCCTTTAACATCGGGGAGTGGAGAGCAAATTACAAGCCCCTGATGGCTTGGCCTCAGTAGTTAGTGTTGTTCCAGTCGGACAATATCACATCAATGGTTTATTTCAACCATTATGGAGGAATTAGGAGTTCCTTTACCATGCTGGAGGCGTGGATTGTTCGGTGGACGGATGCTCACAATGGCTGTCGTCGTCTTTTCCGGGGAGGACATTCAGGAATTGAAATTATGATCAGTCGGATATTTCATTTCGGGAGTGGGTTTCCCATCCGGGGATGTTCTCTAGGTAGACCCTTTAAATTGGGGAGCTCTGGAATTGGCTAGTTTTGGTAGATCACCAAAGTTCCAAGTTAGGTTCATTGTCAAGTGATCCGTTGACCTCCCTGTTAAATGCTCTGGCGTTTTCTTGGAATTAGTCTTACATCCTGTTTCTTTGTTTTGCTCTCCTTCCACGAGTTATTGCTCGTAATCTACAGGAGAGAGCGGCGGAATTTTATTAGTCCCTACGTGGAATCGCAGGAGGGCAGTGGTGCCTTCTGTTTAGGTTACCTGTCTTGTCACTCCCTTATCTGTGTCCTCTAGCTTGGGTATTGATTCCCAACAGTAATTGATGATCCCGTGGACTCACTGTGTCAAAAGAAAGAAAACAAAATTTATGCTTACCTGATAAATGTCTTTCTTTCTTGACACGGTGAGTCCACGGCCCTCCCTGTTTTTTCTCAGTTTTGTTTATAATAACCTCAGGCACCTCTGCACCTTGAGTTACTTCCTTTCTCTCCTTTTCCTTTGGTAGAATGAATGGGGTAAGTGGGAAGTGAAAGCTTTGCTGTGGTGCTTTTTGCCTCCTCCTGCTGGCCAGAAGTGATATTCCCGACAGTAATTGATGATCCCGTGGACTCAGTGTCAATAAATAAATAAATAAATAAATACATTTAATAGGTAAGCATAAATTTTGTTTTTACCAACACATCAAATGATACCAACTTGATACAAACATGAAGAATAAAAAAATGATACAGATGATGAAAGTTGAGGCAAACAAAGCTCTTTGTTGGAAAGAGTGGAAGTCCAGGTTGCGAATCACATCCCCCAAAAAGACCAAACTTGTATATGGAACAAAACCAAGCCCTCCGGATTCTAATGGATGGAGAAAGAAATCTCCTTTATGCGGTATCAAAGCAAGCCAATAAAAACAAACATCTGTACTAGGGTTGCACCGATACCAAGTATTTGCATCAGTACTTGTACTCGTGCAAATGCACCGATACTTAAACAGATACCTCCACTTCCTACACATATGCTATCTTGTGGTGTTTTTTCAAACTGCATGTTCCCATTTCATTTTAAACTGGAGTGGAGACTAAACTAAAAATTATTTAGTACTGTTCTGCCAATACAAATTGGTGTTATTTGTATTATTGTAGAAGAGATTACTGTACCTCGTTCAGACAAACCCCTGAAGTACTGGGCAGTTAATAAACAGATTTCCTGCTCTGGCTAAAATGGCCCAAAAATATCTTTCTGCACCATGCAGTATGGTGGAAAGTAAAAGACTGTTCAACTTAGAGTCGAACCTCCATACAAATGTCAGATTGATGTTATATAACAGCCCTACAACCCAATTGCATCACCCCTTTAAATGTAATATTTTATTGTAATATTTTTAATTTATAAACCTGTTCAGTGAACTTTGTGACAAAACTTATTATTTCATAATGTCTTTTGAATTACAGCCCTTTATAATTATAAAGAAGGAATCTTAAATAATTAGTATGTATTGTGCTTGGTAAACTGTCACATGACATAAAAAAAAAAGTATCGGTAATTGGTATCGGCGAGTATTTGAAAACAAGTATCGGCACTTGTACTCGGTCATAAAAAAATGGTATCGGTGCAACCCTAATCTGTACTTACATCTCTGTGTAAGATGTCTGGTAAAGATGCGATCAGCGTGTCTCAAACACTGTATGCAGCCGTTGGTGAAAGGAGCCAATACTTTAAAGAGGACCTCACAGCCTTTTTTGCACATTCAGGATTAACTCATTAAAAAACAAATGCATCAAACAATTTTGATGTTAGCTTGTTTTTTTACAAAAACATTAAAGGGACATGAAACCCAATTTTTTTCTTTCTTGATTTAGTTAGAGCATACAATTTTAAAACGACTTTCCAGTGTACTATTATCAAATTCTCCTAGTATCATTTGTTAAAGGAGCAGCAATGCACAACTGACTAACTGAACACATGGGGTGAGCCAATGTTAATAACTACCAATCAGCAGCTAGCACCCAGGTGCTTTGCTGCTCCTGAGCTTACCTTGATAAACCCTTCAACAAAGGATAACAAGAGAAGGAAGCACATTTTCCACAATGTGTCTACTGTCCCTGTTTATTGTCCATTAAAATTAAGAATTAATGGGATAAATAAAATAAAGGTGTGTTCTACATATATGAGAATTAAACTAATTTTCTTCATGTTTTTGAGCGACTTGATGAACCTTGGGTTTTTGTTAGTTGACTCTTTTTAAAGGGATATGAAATATATTTTTCAGAAAGAGCATGCAATTTTAAACAACTTAACAATTTACTTCTATTATTTTTTGTTTGTTATCTTGGGATCTTTTTGAAAAGCAGGAGTGTAAGCTTAGGAGCCTGCCCATTTTTGTAGCACTATATGGCACCAGTTTTGCAAGAATGTTTTGCATTTGCAAGATCACTAGAGGGCATCACTATTTCCTGCCATGTATTGCTCCAGATGGCTACCTAGGTATCTCTTCAAAACAATATCATGGGAACTAAGCAACTTTGTTAATAGAAGTACATTATTTTGAATTGTATGCTCTGCCTGAACCATGAAATAAAATTTTGGGGTTTCATATACCTTTTAAGAAAAGTGTCCTTATCCTTAGTTATGTAATTTATCTTCACTGTCTCTAAAGTCTTAACATGTGCATATTCTTTATGAATTATAACACATTGAAATGTTTTCCAAACTGCATAAAACTTTAACAATTTAGGTTAATAAAGATTACTTTAGCTATTTGGTCCCAAGGCAGAACATGCTGTGATCTGAGATGTTTGCAGAAAGAATGGGACACATGCAGGAACTGTTAGTGCTTTCACTTTGCAGTGCCACTCCATCCCATGCCCTGGCTGCACTGTTTTTACCTTAAAGGAACATGAAACCCAACATTTTCTTTCATTATTCAGATATAGAATACAATTTTAAACAACCTTCCAATTTACTTCTATTTAATTTGCTTCATTCTTCAGATATTCTTTGTTAAAGAAATAGTAATACACATGGATAAGTAAATCACAAGGCATCTATATGCAGCCACGAATCGGCAGCTACTGAGCCTATTTAGATATGCTTTCCAACAAAGGATATCAATAGAATGAAGCAAATTAGATAGTAGTAAATTGGAATGTTTAAAATTGTATTCTGTATCTGAATCATGTATTTTTCCAGACTTTGAGGCTTTCTTCCCCTTTGCAGATCTTTAATCAGAATGTTTCTTACAAATATTAACAGGTGAGTGAACATCCCATTTTACATGATTGTTATATCCGGACTGAGCGGTGTATTTTGTTTTGAGCTGCAAAGGGGGACTTTGTTTATATATTTGTATTGACTCCCCTCTCGCGGCTTGACACATGATGTGCCTCTTATTACTGTGTATTGGTGCCGGGTCTCCCAGTCTTGCTTATCTCTACAGCAATTTATATACTTGTACTGGGAGCTAGCTATACTAACATGGAGAACCGTTTTTTGTTTTCGCTAAGACCTTTAACATGGATTTGGATAGACTCACTATAGAGGATACATTTGTTAACCAACAAGAGACTTTATCTATTGACAATTTTCTTCAAATGGAGTGAACCCTCGTTAAAGAGTACAAGATCTGGTGAGACAAACGTGCCCTTGAGAAATACTTAATGATGGATTTAATTCCAAGAGGCCTCTGTTTGAATAAATACCCTACCTTTCAAGTAGATGACTCCACGTTTATTATCAAGTGCAGCAACATACTAATGGAGTGTTCAAAAAAAACTAATGGAGCTAATTATTACATTTAAAGAATCAGCTTTGTTTAAAACACAAGAGGATCTAACAGTATTGCAGCATCGTCTAAAAGATTTCACTATGCACCCCAAATATGGGGATATGGACTTACTGCTTAAAGACTCTGTGGATAAATTTTGTGTTGAATTAGATAATTTTAAATTGAAGAAGTTTGAGAGATAGTGATGATCATGCACATAATAGGATTTATACTTGGCACACACGTAATACTACTCCTTATAATAGATCCAGATCTAGAGGTAGGAATATAATACATCCCTTGGATAAGCACGTGACCTTTTCAGGCCCACAACCCCCAGAAGAACATACTACACAACAGGGTGCCATAGCTTCCCCCCCTACACCCTACAATATAGGTGGACCAGGCAGTGAGACCAAAAACTGGTAATAGTGCCCGTTTAGATCCAAATATAACCAGGAACTATATTAAGACATCAAGAAATGACTACACTGATTTCCCATTCTGAACTAAGGAGACAAGTATTCCTTAGTGATAAGGGAGGTGATTCTAGACCTATAACACAGGTGTCAGTTCCCAATATTACAAGCAATGACCAGCAGGTTTTTCACAGGGAACCCACCTTAGGGGAGGGGGGAGGAAACGCAGTAAGAGGACAAAGAGGCAGAGGGGTAAGAAAGTACAGAAGAGGGGGGCGGAACAAATATGCAATCTAAATGTCATCAATATTTCTAACTGTGTACTGACTAAAGATGAATGTGAGGTTCTAGGTCTGGGATTTGTCCCTACTAATACATTTAATTTGTTCCACATGATAGTGGACCTTAATAAAATGATACGAGATTAAACGCTTAAATTCTTTTGGAAGAATGAAACAGTTGGTGATACCAGTGTTAATGACACCAATGACACTAATAGTGACCTTCCTAAACTGTATGATCTGGTTGATTTTAACGAAGCATGTGGCTTCCTCAATATACATGACCTTGCCCAGGAATCCCCCATAGATGTTTTTCTTAAATTTACACATGGGGGTACAGACCCAAGTCCATTTTTATCCCACCAAAGAGCGAGGTCCTTTCCTTGAAGCATTTCATTGCAGGGTGGAGGAGGATCTCATTAAGCTATCTTTGGATACCCGACACCCCCGCCCTAATCTCAACACTACACATGCTGCAGCTTTAGAATCCCTTAAATTAAGAGATTATATCGTCATTAAGCAAGCAGACAAGGGCGGGTTTGTCTTGGTACAGGATAAGACCTATATCCAAGAAGCTAATAGGCAGCTTAACGATACTGAAGTGTACCAAGTTTTGATAAGTAACCCTATGGATAGTTTTAGGAGGGAGCTTGTGTCACTTCTTGATGATGGTCTTAAAATGGGGATCCTGGATCAGGACACAGTTGATTTTCCTTTGTGTATTAAATCCCATTACCCCAATTTTTCATCACCTCCCCAAGGTACATAAGTCCTTGGAGGAGGTTAAGGGGAAGCCAATTGTGGCTGGGGTCGGGTCCCTATTCGAGAACATGTCCACCTGGGTAGAGTCTTTGCTCAAACCCATCGTGTACAAACTCTCCTCATACTTGAAGGACACTAAGCACCTTTTGAATTGTCTGCAGCAGCTAACTTGGGAGGATCAATCGGAATTGCTCACTGTTGATGTGGTTGGCCTAAACTCAGCCATCCCCCACTCAAGCGGCCTTGAGGCAGTTGCTTATATGTTAAATACTTTCAGCAACTACAATGACACCCTCAAAACGTTCCTGCTGCGGGAACTTTTTAATTTCTGCTGTCCCATAACTTTTTCAGTTTAGCTGGACTATCTCCAGAAGTGTGGCACAGCCATGGGGGCAACGTTTGCCCCTGCCTACGCCAACCTGTTTATGGGTTGGTGGGAGGTGTGCCACGTTTTTGGGGATAAAAATCCATTTAAACACGATATCCAGATGAACAAAAGATAAATTGATGACCTCCTGTTCATTTGGACAGGAGGTTGCCAGAGAATGACTGCTTTTGTTCAGTATTTAAACAAGAACAATGTCAACCTCCAGTTCACTTATGCATGTGATTCGGTATCGATACCATATTTAGATTTCCTCCTTATAGGGGACAATGACACACAAAGGATTAAAACCACCCTATACCGGAAACCCATTGCCACCAATGCTATTCTGCATGGCAGTAGTAATCACCCGAAACATATGGGATTTGGCGTAGCTAAAGGTCAGTTCATCCGGATAAAAATAAATTGTACGGATGATGGTGATTTTGTTAGAGAGCACAATTTTGGTGAGCAAGTTACTTGATGGGGGTTATAACAAGAGGTTGGCAAATCGTGCACTTCTGGGAGGTTAGCGGTCTGGACAGAAAGTGTTTGCCAGATACAATAAAATAAGAATTTTGATGCATCTAAGACCATCTTCATAACCACCTATAGTGCACAATTCAATACCATCTGTGACATTGTAAAAAAACATCTCCCTATCCTGACAGCCGAGGATAGCCTTAAAGATTTTGTATCTAAAGGCTGTACCTTTGTCTCAAGGAGAGGCTGCACATTAGGCAATACATTGTCTCCCAGCCTGTTATGCCAAGATCCTCCTCCTACCAGGAGCAGCTGGCTTGAAGTTGAAGGGCACTATAAATGCCACTTCAACAATTGCATTTCCTGTGGGTTTACTCTCACTTCACATAACTTTAAATCATATGTCACCAAAAAGGTCTATGCCCTTGATTTTTACACCAATTGTCGCTCCTCTTTTCTGATCTACCTGGTAGATTGCACCCAATGCAAAAAACAGTACATTGGATGCACCACCCGAGAAGGTAGAAGCAGGATCAGGGCGCACCTCAAAAATATTGATAATGTTATCGAGTGCTCCGATCTAACCAGACATTTTATATATGTTCATGATAATGTGGTGGCTACTCTGAAATGACAAGTGATTGATCACTTCAGACCCCCTATTCGTGGAGGTGATAGATCAGCCAAATTGTTCTACAAAGAAGCATTTTGGATTTTCAAAATGCAGACTAGGAGACCGAGAGGATTCAACATAGATGGCAACATTAATTTCTCCTACATTGGTGTGTCCGGTCCACGGCTTCATCATTACTTGTGGGATATTCTCATTCCCTACAGGAAGTGGCAAAGAGAGCACAACAGCAGAGCTGTCCATATAGCTCCCCCTCTAGCTCCGCCCCCCAGTCATTCTTTTTGCCGCTCTGAACAAGTAGCATCTCCACGGGGGTGGTAAAGAGTATGTGGTGTTAGTTGTAGTTTTTTATTTCTTCTATCAAGAGTTTGTTATTTTAAAATAGTGCCGGTTTGTACTATTTACTCTGCAGCAGAAAGTGAAGAACATTTCTGTTGAGAGGAGTATGATTTTAGCACCAGTAACTAAAATCCATTGCTGTTCCCACGCAGGACTGTTGAAACCAGAGAACATCAGTTGGGGGGAACAGTTTGCAGGCTTAACTGCTTCAGGTATGATCAGTCATTTTTCTAACAAGAACATGTAATGCTAGAAGACTGTCAGAAATTCCCTCTGGCATAGGTAAGCCATTTTTTCTTAGACTCTGTATAAAATGATGGCTTATATTTAGGGCTCTATGCTGGTTGACACTATTGTGCGCTTTAAAATCGATTGCTTTTTAGCATGTTTTTCACTATAAATAAGGTGTTTTTGCAGACTTTAAAACACTTCTGGGGTTTAATTTCGGCCTGGCACTTATTTGGACACCTAAATCTAGTCAGAAAGGCCCCTCCACTCTGGAATGAAGAGGGTGGAGGCCTAATTTTCAGGCCTCAATTGCGCAGTTGATTTTGCCTAGGCAGTCCATGCAGCTTCATGTGGGGCATCAGAAAGGACTCCAGGGAGGCTTATTTCCTACTAAAATAATCCCTAACAAAAGGTAAAGGCTCCAGGGGAAGCTGGGGCTAGTACTGTAGTGTGTTAACCGGTTAATAACTGTTATTAGCTCCGGTTTGGGCATTAAGGGGTTAATTGGTCTGAAAATTTGTGTGCAATCTTTTCAAAGCATTAAGGCTCTGTGGTGAAAATTTCATTAAAATCGGATGTTTATTTCATGGTTTTTTGATGTTTCAGTAATAATGTGTGCTCTTTTATTATTTAAAGAGACAGTAACGTTTTTGTTAAAAATAATTTTTATTGCATTGTAGTTCTGTTTAAGCCTGTCAAACATGTCTGAATCTTCAGATAGACTATGTTCTGTATGTCCAAAGGCCAAGGTGGTTTCCCCCATTAAATTTATATGTGCAGTGTGCCATAGCGTCCAACTAGCTTAAGGACAGTACAATCACACTTAAAAATATAGCCCAAGATGATTCTTTAGCTGAAGGTAGTGAAGATAGCTTGCTTTCCTCTCCTTCTGTGTCAACCCCAGCTATGCCCGTGCAGGCGATGCCCAGTACATCTAGTGCACCAATTGCGATTACTATGCAACAATTAGCATTTTTTATCAAACTGCCAGCCTTTCCTAGGAAGCGTGATTGCTCAGTTTTAAACACAGACAATGAGCAAGCAGACGCAGAGGATAATTTATCTGTAGTGCCCTCACATCAAGCTGAATTGGCGGTGAGGGAGGGCCTGTCTGAGGGAGAAATTTCTGACAGGAAAAGTTTCTCAGCAGGCAGAGCCTGATACCATAACATTTAAATTTAAGCTAGAACACCTCCGCGCCCTACTTAAGGAGGTCCTAGCTGCACTTGATGATTGTGATCCTTTGGTGATCCCAGAAAAATTGTGTAAAATGGACAATTTCCTAGAGGTCCCAGTACACACTGATGCGTTTGCGATACCTAAGATGGCGGATATAGTGACTAAGGAGTGGGAGAAGCCAGGTGTTCCTTTTGTTCCCCCTCCTATATTTAAGAAAATGTTCCCCATTGTTGACCCCAGAACGGTCCCTAAGGTAGAGGGGGCAGTTTCAACGTTAGCTAAGCGCACAACTATTCCAATAGAGGACAGTTGCGCTTTCAAAGATCCTATGGATAAAAAATTAGGATTGCTTAATAAAATTTTTGTTCAGCAAGGTTTCCTTCTTCAACCAATTTCGTGCATTATTCCTGTCACCACGGCAGCGTCTTTTTGGTTTGATGAACTAGAAAATTCGCTCCAGAAGGAGACTCCATATGATGAAGTCATGGATTGAATTCACGCACTGAAGTTGGCTAATTCCTTTATTTTACATGCCGCTTTTCATTAGCTAAATTAGCGGCGAAAAATTCAGGTTTTGCAATCTTGGTCGGCGGATGTGTCGTCCAAAACAAAATTGCTTACTATTCCTTTCAAGGGTAAGGCCCTATTCGGGCCAGAATTGAAAGAGATTATTTGAGACATCACTGGGGGAAAGGGCCATGCCCTTCCACAGGATAGACCTTTCAAAGCAAAAAATAAGTCTAATTTTCGTTCCTTTCGCAATTTCAGGAACGGACCGGCTCTACAGCCTATAGACAAGAGGGTAACCCTTCCCAGCCCAAACCAGCATGGAAACCATTGCAAGGCTGGAACAAGGGGAAACAGGCCAAGAAGCCTGCTGCTGCTACCAAATCAGCATGAAAGGATAGCCCCCGATCCGGGACCGGATCTGGTAGGGGGCAGACTCTCTCTCTTTGCTCAGGCTTGGGCAAGAGATGTCCTAGACCCCTGGGCTTTAGAGATTGTCTCTCAGGGGTATCTCCTAGAATTCAAGGACCTTCCTCCAAAGGGAAGGTTTCACATGTCTCGCTTGTCTTTAGACCAGACAAAGAGACCGGCATTCTTACATTGCGTAGAAGACCTTTTAAAAATAGGAGTGATACACCCAGTTCCAAAAGCAGAACAAGGACTGGGTTTTTACTCAAACCTGTTTGTAGTTCCCAAAAAGGAGGGAACGTTCAGGCCAATTCTGGACTTAAAGATACTAAACAAATTCCTCAGAGTTCCATCATTCAAATGGAAACAATTCAAACAATTTTACCAATGATCCAGGAGGGTCAATACATGACTACCGTGGACCTAAAGGATGCATACCTGCATATTCCGATCCACAAAGTTCACCATCAGTTCCTAAGGTTCGCCTTCTTGGACAAGCATTATCAGTTTGTGGCTCTTCCCTTCGGATTGGCCACTGCTCCCAAGAATTTTTACAAAGGTGTTAGGATCCCTTCTAGCAGTGCTAAGGCCAAGGGGCATTGCGGTAGCACCTTACCTAGACGACATCTTAATTCAGGCGTTGTCCTTCCACAAAGCGAAGGCTCATACGGATATTGTTCTAGCCTTTCTAAGGTATAACGGGTGGAAGGTGAACGTAGAAAAAAGTTCTCTGTCCCCGGTCACAAGGGTTCCCTTCCTGGGAACAATAATAGTCTGGGTAGAAATGAAAATCTTTCTGACGGAAGTCAGGAAGTCAAAACTTTCAAATGCTTGTCGAGTTCTTCATGCCATTCCTCAGCCTTCTGTGGCTCAGTGCATGGAGGTAATCGGTCTAATGGTTGCGGCAATGGACATAGTCCCTTTTGCAAGAATTCATCTAAGACCATTGCAACTGTGCATGCTCAAGCAGTGGAATGGGGATTACGCAGATTTGTCTCCCCAGATACAAATGGACCAGAAAACCAGAGACTCGCTCCTCTGGTGGTTGTCTCAGGATCACCTGTCCCAGGGAATGAGTTTCCGCAGACCAGAGTGGATCATTGTCACGACCGATGCCAGTCTCTTAGGATGGGGCACGGTCTGGGACTCCCTGAAAGCTCAGGGTCTATGGTCTCGGGAAGAATCTCTTCTCCCGATAAACATTTTGGAACTGAGAGCGATATTCAATGCGCTCCTGGCTTGGCCTCATCTAGCGGAGGCCAAATTCATAAGATTTCAGTCGGACATCATGACTGTAGCGTACATCAATCATCAGGGAGGAACAAAGAGTTCCCTGGCGATGAGAGAAGTATCCAAGATCATCAAATGGGCGGAGGATCACTCCTGCCATCTATCTGCAATTCACATCCCAGGAGTAGTCAACTGGGAGGCGGATTATTTGAGTCGTCAGACTTTCCATCCGGGGGAGTGGGAACTTCACCCGGAGGTCTTTGCCCAGTTAACCAACTATTGGGCATTCCAGATCTGGATCTGATGGCGTCTCGTCAGAACTCCAAGGTTCCACGCTACGGGTCCAGGGATCCCAAGGCGACATTGGTAGATGCATTAGTGGCACCTTGGTCATTCAATCTAGCTTATGTCTTTCCACCGTTTCCTCTACTCCCCAGGCTAGTAGCCAGGATCAAACAGGAGAAGGCTTCGGTGATTCTAATAGCTCCTGCGTGGCCACACAGGACTTGGTATGCAGACCTGGTGAATGTTATCGGCTCCACCATGGAAACTACCATTGAGACAGGAGCTTCTAGTGCAAGGTCCATTCGAACATCCAAACCTAGTTTCTCTGCAGCTGACTGCTTGGAGATTGAACGCTTGATTCTATCTAAGCGTGGGTTTTCGGAATCAGTTATAGATACTCTGGTTCAGGCTAGAAAGCCTGTACCCAGGAGAATTTTCCATAAGATATGGCAGAAACATCTCTATTGGTGCGAATCCAAGGGTTACTCATGGAGTAAAGTTAGAATTCCAAGGATTCTTTCCTTTCTCCAAGAAGGTTTGGAGAAAGGTCTGTCAGCTAGTTCCTTAAAGGGACAGATATCTGCTCTGTCTGTCTTGTTACACAAACGTCTGGCAGCCGTGCCAGATGTTCAGGCGTTGGTCAGAATTAAGCCTGTCTACAGACCTGTGACTCCTCCATGGAGTCTAAATTTAGTTTTTTCAGTTCTTCAAGGGGTTCCGTTTGAACCTTTACATTCCATAGATATTAAGTTATTATCTTGGAAAGTTTTGTTTTTGGTTGCTATTTCTTCTGCTAGAAGAGTTTCTGAATTGTCTTCTTTGCAGTGTAATTCACCCTATCTGGTGTTCCATACAGATAAGATCGTTTTACGTACCAAACCTGGTTTTTCTTCCAAAGGTGGTTTCCAATAGGAATATTAACCAGGAAATAGTTGTTCCTTCTCTGTGTCCTAATCCAGTTTCTAAAAAGGAACATTTGTTACACAATCTAGATGTGGTTCGTGATTTAAAATTCTTTCTAGACGCAACAAAGGATTTCAGACAGACATCTTAATTGTTTGTCGTCTATTCTGGTAAGAGGAGAGGACAGAAAGCTACTGCTACCTCTTTTCCTTCTGGTTAAAAAGCATAATCTGATTGGCTTATGAGACTGCCGGACGGCAGCCTCCTGAACGAATTACTGCTCATTCTACTAGAGCTGTGGCTTCCACATGGGCTTTCAAGAATGAGGCTTCTGTTGAACAGATCTGTAAGGCAGCGACGTGGTCTTCTCTGCATACTTTTGCCAAATTTTACAAATTCGATACTTATGCTTCTTCGGAGGCTATTTTTGGGGGAGAGGTTTTACAAGCAGTGGTGCCTTCCGTTTAGGTTACCTGACTTGCTCCCTCCCTTCATCCGTGTCCTAAAGCTTTGGTATTGGTTCCCACAAGTAAGGATGAAGCCGTGGACCGGACACACCAATGTAGGAGAAAACAGAATTTATGTTTACCTGATAAATTTCTTTCTTCTACGGTGTGTCCGGTCCACGGCCCGCCCTGGCTTTTAGTCAGGTTTAAAATTTTTGTTTTTGTACACTACAGTCACCACTGCACCCTATGGTTCTCCTTTTTCTCCTGACTGTCGGTCGAATGACTGGGGGGCGGAGCTAGAGGGGGAGCTATATGGACAGCTCTGCTGTTGTGCTCTCTTTGCCACTTCCTGATTACCCCTAATAGCCATGTAATTTTGGTCCTCTGATTTATTCATCCTAGTATGGCTAGATCTGTCCCTCCCGTTAAGTCTAAGTCAGTCTCTTTTGGTTAATTTTCTAATTTTTTATGTTAGGCTTTATATTTACCAGGATGCTCATACTAGTTTTATAGGATCTTTCATATTTATACGTATACCTATCTATTATAAGTCTCTAAGATGTATGGTCCCCTTTATAGTACTTTGCATATTTCCGTTTAATATTGAAGAGATATGACTATCTTTCTATTTCATTGATGAGGGGACTCCATCAGTATTATTATTGTATTATAGATCTTTATGACCCTATTTTTCTAAACTTATAAGTATTTTCTCATTTTGGTATACATCCCTAACTTCTTTAATTGTTTCAAGTTATTTGTTACACATTTTTGGAATAGATTACTTTTATATGGACATTTATCTTGTTGTGGTTGTGGATTGACCATTCGGTTTATTATTTTATACCCTTTTGTATGGTGGCGTTATTATTATGGTATGTATCTTTTTGCCACTTTAACTGGTCAATATACTACTACACATCAGTATTGTTACTATTCTATAAATGTATTTACTCTTATGTGATATTCGCAATACCTATGTTTTTGTATTATGTATTTGTGAGTGAAAGTCTTCAAGTTACAGTATGTCCCTTTAATTATCTTACCTAGGATTATTTGCACCTGAGGACCCAGGTGTATTTAATAAGCTTTTGTATCCATTATTATTTGTCCA
The DNA here is from genome assembly GCF_027579735.1 of Bombina bombina. Classification (NCBI taxonomy): domain Eukaryota; kingdom Metazoa; phylum Chordata; class Amphibia; order Anura; family Bombinatoridae; genus Bombina; species Bombina bombina. Next base: position 1,203,874,982 of record NC_069499.1, on the reverse strand, counting down.
TGACTAAGGCAGTGGACTGCCGAAACGCGTAGGACATATTTTCCTTGTTCTAGGTTACTGGGACTGTTTTGCTTTTTTAAGATGTTTTACGGTTTCTCCTCAAATAATAAATTTACTTTGATTTATGAGTGCTTAGGTTTGCTGGTTTTTTTTGCCGTTTAGATATATATATATAGATATATATATATATATATATATATATATATATATATATATATATATATATATATATATATATATATATATATATATATATATATATATATATATATATATATATATATATATATATATATATATATATATATATATATATATATATATTCTCTGATGAAGCGCATGTGAGCATGCGGGAAACGCGTCAGATCTAACCCTGCACACTGTGATTGTGTCTCTTACCTGTCTGCTCAATAAATTATCCACTTTGGAAAGAGTTCTGCAGTTCCTTGTTTTTCTTCTCCCTAATTATATATATATATATATATATATATATATATATATATATATATATATATATATATATATATATAATGTGTGTATATATATATATATATGTATATATGTGTGTATATTCTCTCAACTTCCCATTAAAATAGGGTTAAAGTTGCCTATCACTGATGCCTTGCTCTCAGGAATTTTTTTAACCCCGCCCCTTGCCTTTCCCATTCTGCAAAGCTGTGACTCCTAAATGTAAGACGTTGTGAACAATGCACCTTTTTATAATACTACATTATTACCTTATAATGTTAGACTAAGAGCGAAGGAAACAAATGTATTCAAGACATTTTAAAAACTTGACTATTTCATTTTATCTCTAAATCTAATTTGCAATGCAAGTTTCAACTGTTGCGATATAGTATGAAACTTATAAATTACTTTATTCTCCAGTTAATAAACACATTGCAGTTGAGCTGGTGCTTTAGTGTAATTGCCTAATTTGAAGTTGAATTTCTTTCTATTGGCAGGGTGTCCACACGTGGCCACCAGGAGGAGGCAGGCACCCCAGACAAAGCTATAAGTATCCCTCCTAATACCCCAGTAATTCTTTGCCTAGTCTACTAGGAGGATGGCAGAGAGGTCTGTTTTAGATTATTTTATTTGTTCCTTAATGGATTGTTTCCTGCAAGAAAGGACTAGGGAGTTGTCAGTAGTATGTAATTCTCTTAGTAGAGTTTTGGTGAATGTTAGCTCTGGATGTCACTGGAAAGCTTTCCATGCCTCCTTCCAGTATACTTTATGCTATCCTCTATGTGGGATGTACAATGTTAGTTAGGCTGGTTTCCTTGTGTCGCAGGTCCCTGTCAGGATGAAGATAGCTACTGTCAGACCTGGGATGCTGAGAAGGCTGCATAACTGCAGGTGAAGACTTCTGACTGGTAATCCTGGAATCCCTTATCCCCTTGTGGGGTTGGCATAACTGGCTAATAAGGGTAGAGAACATTGTCACTTTGCTGCTATAACCCTAGTGGGGGCAGGCACTCCTGGAAACTTTTTATGTGCATTTATTATAGTAGAGCTAGTGTTATATTCCTTTATGCCAGTACGTTTTTCCTTTACAGCAGCGGCACCTCCGTCAGCACAAGATGATACGAGGCTACCGCAGTATGTGTAGTATGCTCATTTACGTCTTATAAGGAGGTTTTAGAAGGTGCACATTTTTACTACTTAATTTGGTGCTATTGGAATGCGCACCATTAGCTCAGACAATGTCTTGCTATCTGCAGCACCATTTTAACTGCTCTGTGGCGGTGCACATTACAAAACTGTTCTTCCTGCCACGAGCAGTGTTTTTGGTGCACTTACTAGGTTGTCCCCATGGTGGGTTCCTTACAAGTCAACTCTCAGCACTGGTACAATCTGAGACATATTTAGCTCGGGCCAGTACAAACGCTGCGAGTTAAGTGTGTCCTAGCGATCCGGGCTAATTTCATTATTACTTTGGGAGTTATGTATGTTTATTTCACTTTCCATATACGTATGTTGTGTTAAGATTATATAACCAGGTACCCGGTACAGGACCGGCTTAAAGGACCACTCAGTGCAGTAGAATTGCATAATTAACCAGTACATAATTTAAAAGACAAGGCAATAACACTTTCAACTCTGAATTTCAAATAAGCAGTAGGTTTTTTCTGACTTTTTTTTTTTTTCTTTTTTTGTCCCTTTGTCTGGCCCCCTGTTTCATGTGACAGACATCAGCCAATCACAGACTAGTATACATATACCCTGTGAGCTTGTGCAAATGCGCAGTAGGATCTTGTTCCCTAGAAAGTGTGAATATAAAGACTGTGCAAAGTTTGATAAAGGAAGTAAATTGGAAAGTGTCTTAAAACTGCATTCTCTTTCTGAATCATAAAAGCTCATTTTGACTTGAGTGTCCCTTTTTAAAGGGACAGTATACACCAATTTTCATATAACTGCATGTAATAGACACTACTATAAAGAATAAGATGCACAGATACTGATATAAAAATCCAGTATAAAAGTTTAAAAACTTACTTAGAAGCTCTTAGTTTAGCTCTGTTGAAAATAAAGCTGGAAAGCCCACTGCAAGTGGGAAATAAGACACTTTCCCCCTTCTTTTGCATATGAAAAGAGCCTTTACACAAATATGAGCAAGCTGGAGTAAGTAGCAGACAGTATTCCCCTAAAACTGTGGGGCTTGGTTAGGAGTCTGAAAATCAGATAAGCAAAAATAAGCAAAACTATACATTTAAAAAACCAAAAAACTTTATGGGCTATATAAATAGATCTACAAAACATTTATACAAAGAAAAAAATGCGTATAATGTCCCTTTTTAAGTTCCCTTCAGAGCTTAAAACTTTTTTTTTCTGTTTAGCAGGGATTCAGTTTGCTGCCATCTAGTGGAGGTTAATCGTATTAAACCTTGTGTATTATCTCTTGTTACAAAGACTGCATCAGATTCTGCTGATTTTTTATTTTTTATCTCTAATGAAGAGTATTTTATTTGGTGAATTATTAACCTTTTCTGAGGTTTTCATAATTTATTTCCTCTGTGGGACATATATTAAGATTCTATTTCCTTTCTTCCTGTTGTAGGAAATATATACAGTATCTCACAAAAGTGAGTACACCTCTCACATTTTTGTAAATATTTTATATCTTTTCATGTGACAACACTGAAGAAATTACACTGTGTGTACGGTCTGTATAACAGTGTAAATTTGCTGTCCCCTCAAAATAACTCGACACACAGCCATTAATGTCTAAACCGTTGGCAACAAAAGTGAGTACGCTCCTAAGTGGAAATGTCCAAATTGGGCCCAAAGTGTCGATTTTAAGTGGCCACCATTATTTTCCAGCACTGCCTTAACCCTCTTGGGCATGGAGTTCACCAGGGCTTCACAGGTTGCCACTGGAGTCCTCTTCCACTCCTCCATGATGACATTATGGAGCTGGTGGATGTTAGAGACCTTGCGCACCCCCACCTTCTGTTTTGAGGATGCAACACAGATGCTCAATAGGGTTTAGGTCTGGAGACATGCTTGGCCAGTCCATCACCTTTACCCTCAGCTTCTTTAGCAAGGCAGTAGTCGTCTTGGGAGTGTGTTTGGGGTTTTTATCATGTTTGAATACTGCCCTTCCGCCTAGTCTCCGAAGGGAGGGGATCAGACTCTGCTTCAGTATGTCACAGTACATGTTGGCATTCATGGTTCCCTCAATGAACTGTAGCTCCCCAGTGCCTGCAGCACTCATGCAGGCCCAGACCATGACACTCCCACCACCATGCTTGACTGTGGGAAAGACACACTTGTCTTTGTACTTCTCACACCTCACACACGCTTGACATCATCTGAACCAAATAAGTTTATCTTGGTCTCATTGGACCACAGGACATGGTTCCAGTAATTCATGTCCTTAGTCTGCTTGTCTTCAATAATCTGTGGGCTTTCTTGTGCATCGTCTTTAGAAGAGGCTTCCTTCTGGGACAGCCATGCAGACCAATTTGATGCAGTGTGCGGCATATGGTCTGACCACTGACAGGCTGACCCCCCCCCCACCCCTTCAACCTCTGCAGCAATGCTGGCAGCACTCATACATATATTTCCCAAAGACAACCTCTGGATATGACACTGAGTACGTGCACTCAACTTCTTCGGTCGACCATGGCGAGGCCTGTTCTGAGTGGAACCTGTCCTGTGAAACCGCTGTATGGTCTTGCCCACAGTGCTGCAGCTTAGTTTCAAGGTCTTGGCAAACTTCTTATAGCCTAATCCATCTTTATGTAGAGCAACAATTTTTTTTTTTCAGCTCCGCACAGAGTTCTTTGCCATGAGGTGCCATGTTGAACTTCCAGTGACCAGTATGAGAGAGTGTGAGAGCGATAACACCAAATTTAACACACCTGCTCCCCATTCACACCTGAAACTTTGTAACACTAACGAGTCACGTGACACCGGGGAGGGAAAATGGCTAATTGGGCCCAATTTGGATATTTCCACTTAGGGATGTACTCACTTTGTTGCCAACGGTTTAGACATTAATGGCTTTGTGTTGAGTTATTTTGAGGGGACAGCAAATTTACACTGTTATACAGGCTGTACATTCACTACTTTACATTGTAGCAAAGTGTAATTTCTGGTCACATGAAAAGATATAATAAAATATTTATAAAAATGTGAGGGGTTTACTGAATTTTGTGAGATACTGTGTATGTATGTATTTATATGTATATCTCTATCTCGATACAGGAGGAGCGATATATGAATATTCTACCTTAGATAAGAGGGATATGTATCTAAGTGATGATTTAGGGCAATCAGTTGGTTAGACCCCCCCTTTTTCTTTGATAGAAAATATGTTTATAGGGATCTCTTGTTCTTGTTGTTATATCCCTCACTTTGCTACAGTGGAAGATATTTATATACCTGGTGTTTTTTATAAACATTGTGTTTGCTTATCCTCTCATTTCTCCTGTATATATTGATTATATGGTGTCTTTCTATCATGTCTGATACTTAAGCACTTTTAAATCTTATATTGCGGCTGATAATATAGTAGATTCTCATCTATTGCTTTGTTCTGTACAATATAATTTATTCCACTTTGGGATCCACAGTACATACATTTTCTGTTTTTTTTTTTTTTTTGCTGTGCAATTACATATATACATATGTAGAATATCTGCGTTCTCATTTCCTGTGGGTTTTTTTTAAATCCCATTTAATAAACATACTTTTTTTTTTCTCTTGTAAGGTGTATCAAGTCCACGTATTCATCCATTACTTGTGGGATATTCTCCTTTCCAACAGGAAGCTGCAAGAGGATCACCCACAGCAGAGCTGTCTATATAGCTCCTCCCCTAACTGCCCCCTCCCAGTCATTCTCTTGCAGCTCTCGACAAGGGAAGCAGCTAGAGAGATGTGGTGCATTAATGTAGTTTATCTTCAATCAAAAGTTAGTTATTTTCAAATGGTACCGGAGTTGTACTATTTTAGCCTCAGGCAGAAAGTTGAAGAAGAGTCTGCCTGTGGTCTTTGATGATCTTAGCAGGTTGTAACTAAGATCCATTGCTGTTCTCACATATAATTGAAGAGATGGGTAACTTCAGCTGGGGGAAGAAATGATAAGCTAGAAAATGCTGACAATACAGGATTTATTTAAGGTAAGCCTGATTACAGTGATTTAATAACGACTGGTATCATGCTTGCTGTAAAGGGTAATATTTTTATTATTTACTCACATTACTGAATAGATAAATGTTTATACACCTCAAGCAAACGTTATATTACATATTGGTGATAAAACTTTATTCTGGGGCCCAGTTTTTCCACATGGCTGACTAGATTTTGCCTAGGGATAGTTTTTTAAGGCCCTCTCACTGTGAGTACAGGTTGGGAGGGGGCTATTTTCCATTAGTTTTTGCAGCTTGAGACATCCAGCTTCCCTGAAGTAGTCCCCTGAACATATAGGACCTCTCTAATGGTTTTTTGTGCCTTCCAAAGTCGTATGGGCAGGTAGGGCCACAGTAGAGCTGTGGCAGTTTGTTGTGACTGTTTAAAAATGTTTATCGTTTTTTTGATCCGGTTTTGAAACTAAGGGGTTAATCAACCATTTGCAAGTGGGTGCAATGCTCTTTCAACCTATTATACACACTGTAAAAATTTTGTAAGATTTACTGCTTTTTTCACTGTTTTAGCAGTTTCTGTGATTGGTTTTTTTCTCTTAAAGGCACAGTACCGTTTTTATTTTTTGCTTGTTCAGTTATTAAAGTGTTTTCCAAGCTTGCTGGTCTCATTACTAGTCTGTTTAAACATGTCTGACATAGAGGAAACTCATTGTTCATTATGTTTTGAAGCCATTGTGGAACCCCCTCTTAGAATGTGTACCAAATGCACTGTTTTACTATAGATTACAAAGACCATATTCTGGCTTTAAAAAATTTATCACCAGAAGAAATTGACAAGGAGGAAGTTATGCCGTCTAACTCTCCCCACGTGTCAGATCCTATAAATCCCGCTCAAGGGACGCCACGTACATCTAGCGCCCCCATTGCGTATACCTTGCAAGACATGGCGGCAGTTATGAATCATACCCTTACAGAGGTATTATCTAAACTGCCAGGATTGCAAGGAAAGCGAGACAGCTCTGGGACTAGAATAAATACAGAGCTCTCTGACACTTTAGTAGCTATCTCTGATACACCCTCACAATATAATGAAGCTGAAGCAGGGGAGCTTCAATCTGTGGGTGATATTTCTGATTCAGGGAAGATACTTCAATCTGATTCTGATATGTCTACATTTAAATTTAAGCTTGAACACCTCCGCGTATTGCTCAGGGAGGTTTTAGCAACTCTGGACGACTGTGACACTATTGTAGTCCCAGAGAAATTATGTAGATTGGATAAATACTATGCAGTGCCTACTTACACTGATGTTTTTCCAATCCCTAAAAGGTTTTCTGAAATTATTACTAAGGAATGGGATAGACCAGGTGTACCATTCTCTCCCCCTTCTGTTTTTAAAAAGATGTTTCCTATAGACGCCGCTACACGGAACTTATGGCAGACGGTCCCTAAGGTGGAGGGAGCAGTTTCTATTCTAGCTAAGCGTACCACTATCCCTGTCGAGGACAGTTGTGCTTTTCTAGATCCAATGGATAAAAAATTAGAGGGTTACCTTAAGAAAATTTTTATTCAACAAGGTTTTATTCTCCAGACTCTTGCATGCATTGCCCCAGTCACTGCTGCCGCGGCTTTCTGGTTTGAGTCCCTAGAGGAGGCTCTACAGGTTGAAACCCCGTTGGAAGATATTATTGACAAGCTTAGGGCCCTTAAGCTAGCCAATTCATTTGTTTCTTAGGCCGTTGTTCATTTAACCAAGCTAACGGCTAAAAATTCAGGTTTTGCTATTCAGGCGCGTAGTGCGCTATGGCTTAAATCCTGGTCAGCTAACGTGACTTCAAAGTCTAAACTTCTCAACATTCCCTTCAAAGGACAGATCCTATTCGGGCCTGGACTGAAGGAGATCATTTCTGACATCACTGGAGGAAAAGGTCACGCCCTTCCTCAAGACAGGTCCAACAAATTAAGGACCAAACAGTCTAGTTTTCGGCCCTTTCGAAACTTCAAGAGTGGCGCAGCTTCAACTTCCTCTAACACAAAACAAGAGGGAACTTTTGCCCAGTCTAAGCCGGTCTGGAGACCTAACCAGGCTTGGAACAAGGGGAAACAGGCCAAGAAGCCTGCTGCTGCCTCTAAGACCGCTTGAAGGAGCAGGCCCCGATCCGGAAACGGATCTAGTAGGGGACAGACTCTCTCTCTTTGCCCAGGCTGGGGCAAGAGCTGTCCAGGATCCCTGGGCATTGGAAATTGTGTCCAAGGGTTATCTACTGGAATTCAAAACCTCTCCCCCAAAAGGGAGATTTCATCTCTCACTTTTATCTGCAAACCAGATAAAGAGAGAAGCATTCTTACATTGTGTTCAAGACCTAGTTATGAGAGTGATCCACCCAGTTCCGCAGGAGGAACAGGGACAGGGCTTTTATTCAAATCTGTTTGTTGTTACCAAGAAAGAGGGAACATTCAGACCAATCTTAGATCTCAAGATCTTAAATTTCTCAGAGTCCCATCCTTCAAGATGGAGACTATTCGAACCATCCTTATGATCCAGGACTGTCAATACAGGCACTACCAGTTTGTGGCTCTTCCCTTCGGGTTTGCCACGGCACCAAGAATCTTTACAAAGGTTCTAGGGTCCCTTCTAGTGGTCCTAAGGCCGCTGGCTATAGCAGTAGCCCCTTACTCAGACGACATTCTGATACAGGCGTCGACTTTTCAAGTTGCCAGGTCTCACACGGACATTGTTCTGGCATTTCTGAGGTCGCATGGGTGGAAAGTGAACGAAGAAAAAAGTTCTCTATCCCCTCTCACAAGAGTTTCCTTCCTAGGAACTCTGATAGATTCTGTAGAAAAGAAGATTTACCTGACAGATGCCAGGTTGTCAAAACTTCTAAATTCCTGCCGTGTTCTTTATTCTACTTCTCGCCCTTCAGTGGCTCAGTGTATGGAAGTAATCGGCTTAATGGTAGCAGCAATGGACATAGTGCCGTTTGCCCGCCTACATCTCAGACCGCTGCAACTCTGCATGCTCAGTCAGTGGAATGGGGATTACACAAATTTGTCCCCTCTACTAAATCTGGATCAAGAGACCAGGGATTCTCTTCTCTGGTGGCTATCTCGGGTCCATCTGTCCAAGTGTATGACCTTCCGCAGGCCAGATTGGACAATAGTAACGACAGATGCCAGCCTTCTGGGGTGCAGTCTGGAACTCCCTGAAGGCTCAGGGCTTATGGACTCAGGAGGAACTAAGAACGATATTCAATGCTCTTCAGGCTTGGCCTCAGCTAGCTGCGGTCAGGTTCATCCGATTTCAGTCGGACAACATCACGACTGTAGCTTACATCAACCATCAAGGGGGAACAAGGAGTTCCCTAGCAATGTTGGAGGTTTCAAAAATAATTCTATGGGCAGAGGTTCACTCTTGCTATCTATAAGCTATCCATATCCCAGGAGTAGAGAACTGGGAGGCGGATTTTCTAAGTCGACAGACGTTTCATCCGGGGGAGTGGGAACTCCATCTGGAGGTGTTTGCACAGTTGATTCAACTTTGGAGCAAACCAGAACTGGATCTCATGGCGTCTCGTCAGAACGCCAAGCTTCCTTGTTACGGGTTCAGGTCCAGGGATCCCAAGGCAGCGCTGATAGATGCTCTAGCAGCGCCTTGGTCTTTCAACCTGGCTTATGTGTTTCCACCGTTTCCTCGTCTGATTGCCAAGATCAAGCAGGAGAGAGCTTCGGTGATTTTAATTGCTCCTGCGTGGCCACGCAGGACTTGGTAGGCAGATCTGGTGGACATGTCATTCTTTCCACCTTGGACTCTGCCGCTGAGGCAGGACCTTCTACTTCAAGGTCCCTTCAAACATCCAAATCTAATTTCTCTGCGTCTGACTGCTTGGAGATTGAACGCTTGATTTTGTCAAAACGTGTTTTTTCCGAGTCGGTCATTGATACCTTAATTCAGGCTCGAAAGCCTGTCACCAGGAAAATCTATCATAAGATATGGTGTAAATATCTTCATTGGTGTGAATCCAAGGGTTACTCATGGAGTAAAGTCAGGATTCCCAGGATATTGTCTTTTCTCCAAGAAGGATTGGAGAAGGGATTGTTAGCTAGTTCCTTAAAGGGACAGATTTCTGCTCTGTCTATTCTTTTGCACAAGCGTCTTCCGGATTTTCCAGACGTTCAGGCGTTTTGTCAGGCTTTAGTTAGAATCAAGCCTGTGTTTAAACCTGTTGCTCCGCCATGGAGTTTAAATTTAGTTCTTAAAGTTCTTCAAGGGGTTCCGTTTGAACTTCTGCATTCCATAGATATCAAGCTTTTATCTTGGAAAGTTCTGTTCTTGGTAGCTATCTCTTCGGCTCGAAGAGTTTCAGAGTTTTCTGCCTTGCAGTGCGATTCCCCTTATCTGATCTTCCTTGCAGATAAGGTAGTTTTGCGTACCAAACCTGGGTTTCTTCCTAAGGTGGTATCCAATAAGAATATCAATCCAGAGATTGTTTTTCCGTCACTGTGTCCTAATCCTTCTTCAAAGAAGGAACGTCTATTACACAATCTTGACGTGCTTTAAAGTTTTATTTACAAGCTACTAAAGATTTTCGTCAAACATCTGCATTGTTTGTTGTCTACTCTGGACAGAGGAAAGGCCAAAAGGCTTCAGCAACTTCTCTTTTTTTTGGTTAAGAAGTATAATCCGCTTAGCTTATGAGACTGCTGGCCAGCAGCCTCCTGTAAGAATTACAGCTCATTCCACTAGATCGGTGGCTTCCACATGGGCCTTTAAAAATGAGGCTTCTGTTAAACAGATTTGTAAGGCGGCGACTTGGTCTTCGCTTCATACTTTTTCTAAATTCTACAAATTTGATACTTTTGCTTCTTCGAGGCTATTTTTGGGAGAAAGGTCTTACAGGCAGTGGTGCCTTCCATTTAAGCGCCTGCCTTGTCCCTCCCTTCTTCCGTGTCCTATAGCTTTGGTATTGGTATCCCACAAGTAATAGATGAATCCGTGGACTGGATACACCTTACAAGAGAAAACAAAATTTATGCTTACCTGATAAATTTATTTCTCTTGTGGTGTATCCAGTCCACGGCCCGCCCTGTCATTTTAAGGCAGGTGTTTTTTAATTTTTAAACTACAGTCACCACTGCACCCTATAGTTTCTCCTTTCTCTTGCTTGTCTTCGGTTGAATGACTGGGAGGTGGCAGTTAGGGGAGGAGCTATATAGACAGCTCTGCTGTGGGTGATCCTCTTGCAGCTTCCTGTTGGGAAGGAGAATATCCCACAAGTAATGGATGAATCCGTGTACTGGATACACCACAAGAGAAATAAATTTATCAGGTAAGCATAAATTTTGTTATCCTAAACAGCCATCCATATATCTAAATTCATTTATACAACAACATGTGTGTTCACGATCGTGCTTATACTGAACATATGTAAAAGTCAACAAATGCATTCATTGGTCTAAACAGATGCCGCCTTAATAACTGATTGGACAGTGTAATATGTGTACATTACCATGGTAACCCATCTGTCAATGCTGTAAAGAACCGAACTTTTATTATATTATGTTTCATATACCTTTTGTTCCCTTATGCAATTGTTACAGTAATTCTGTGTCTTATGTTTTTAACTGGTTCCCAATTCTGTAAAAATGCTCAATATATTCATATTCCTTTTTGCTACCCTTTGTCTCTCTAACAAACTACACTATTCAATTACTCCTTCTCCCTCTCCACCTGCACTGTTCATTAGCCCATCTCTCCTAAACTCACCTTACTTTTCTACTCATGAACTTTACCTATTCCTAAACACTCTCTCTACCCCCTCCAGCCCATCTCAAAAGCAGTCTCACTACTGCAAATCTGTATCTCATCTCATGTCACTCTCCCTCTTGCTTCTACTTACTGCTGGTGACATCTCCCCTAATCCCGGTCCCCAACCACTGACAAGCCATGCACATCCATGTGTACCATCCCATAGACTCAGAAAACAAAACTCTGCACACCTTTCTCACATTCCTCTTGCATCTAAAGCCACTACCCCTTTCACCTGTGTACTCTGGAACTCTCGCTCTGTTTGCAACAAACTCACTTCTATACATGACCTCTTCATCTCCCGCTCCCTCAACCTTCTGGCCCTAACAGAAACCTGGCTCTCTCCCCTAGACACAGCATCCACTGCTGCTCTGTCACATGGGGGTCTCCATTTCAGCCACACTCCTAGGTCTGGTAATAGACAAAGAGGTGGTGTAGGTATTTTACTTTCCTCTCGTTGCACCTTTCAACAAATACACCCTATCTCTTCCCTCACTTTTCCCTCATTCGAAACCCACATGATTCGCTTATTCTCCCCTCTCTCTGTACGTGTTGCAGTCATATACCGACCCCCTGGCTCCGCAACTCAATTTCTAGATCACTTGGCTGCCTGGCTACCCTACTTCCTTTCCTCTGGCACCCCTGCCCTCCTTGGCGACTTCAACATCCCCCTTAACAATCCCACTGCCTCATCTGCTAAACAACTTCTGCAACTCACTTCCTCCTTCGGTCTGTCACAATGGACTGATTCTCCCACTCACAAAGACGGTCACTCCCTTGACCTGATCTTTAGCTATCGATGCACTCTCTCAAACTTCTCAAACTCCCCTTTTCCTCTGTCTGACCACCATCTCCTTACCTGCAACATTTCATCCCTTCCTACAACTCTCCCACCTTCTACTCCTCACACCAAACTTCACAGAAGCATTAGGTCTTTAGATCAGCAACAACTTGCTAATTCCCTTCAACCACTCCTCTCATCCTTCTCCACCTTTTCCTGCCCTGAACAATCTATCTGCCACTATAATTCCACCCTTATATCCGTCCTTGACAATCTCGCCCCTCTTACCACTGCTAGGAAATCACACACTCATCCCCAGCCCTGGCATACTCCTCTGACACGGTACCTACGCAGATGTTCCCGTACTGCTGAACGGCACTGGAGAAAATCACGGAGTTCTGCTGATTTTCTTCATTACAAATTCATCTTGAACTCCTACTACTTTGCCCTTAATCTCCACAAGCAACACTACTTCTCTACCCTTATCTCTAACCCAAAACGTCTGTTCTCCACTTTCAATACTCTACTCCGCCCTCCCCCACTTCCTAATACAACTTCTCTGTCAGCCCAATACTTTGCCAGTCACTTCATTAACAAAATCGACTCCATCAGACATGAAATCAGCTCTCAACACAATTCCATTCTCTTCCCCCCCCTCAAATACTCTCACCCAACCACAACCCTCATAACCTGAAACTTAGTTCATTCTCCCCTGTTACTGAGGATGAAGT
>NC_069499.1:1203797070-1203849570 GCF_027579735.1 Bombina bombina | reverse complement strand
GGGGGAAGCCGTGATTGGAGGATGCCGGAATAGTCATTGCTGACGTAGGAAGAGGCTTGGGACGGGCTGGAGAAGCACTTGGGCGGCTTTCAAGACGGAAGTATTTATACAAATATGGTGCAGTGTAAAGTTTCATCAATGAAAGTGCCCCTGTTTTTAATAGTATTTTTAAAAACCGGGCACTTCTTGATGAAACTTCACAAACTGGTTTCACTACCTACAGCTAAGATCTAGAGTTACTGAAGTAAGTGGGACAAATAAGACTGGCACCGACACTTACCTAGAACATATGTCTTACACCACACAGAACAAGAGGTACTATTTCTAATTTATACATTATGTTCAATACTACTACTGGAGTTATGCAGAAATGGGAATCTGACTTTGATTTTAATTGGCCAACAGAAAAATGTCATGACTTTTTGGGATCAGTTTCTTCTTTCTGAATATGTGCACACTTAAAAGAAAATTATTTAAAGGTGGCATTTAGGTGGTACTTTCATCCTTCTAGAATTCACAGAAATGAGCATCATAACTACTGCCTGGGAGGTTGTGATGAGAGAGGTTCTTATTCACATATGTGGTGGTATTGTTGCCATCTTTCTAACATTTGGTCACAAGCTTCTGACCTTTTGAGCAAAATTTTTGATAAAACAATCTGACACCTACTCAAGCTTTACTGCATAAACCATTATTAAATCTCAATACCAAAGCATATAAACTAGTAGCCATGATATGCACTGTAGTTAAACAAAGTCTAGCAAGATATTGGAAAACCATAATACCAACATTCCAAGTTGAACGGAAGATTCATTTTTATTTCCAGATGAGCAGTGCTTTTGCGGATCTAGTTACCAAAGATCAGTTTTTATCATTCTGGGAACCCTGGATTATGTATATAGAAGATAAAAATAGACAACATACCCTTGAGCCTGATAATTAGATAGAATTATTTTGTTTACTCGCTTTACAGTTCATAACGATAGATCTGAAGGATGCTTACCTTCACGTTCCAATACACAGGGAACACTTTAAGTTCCTAAGATTTCCGTTCCTGTACCAGCACTTCCAGTTTATTGCACTTCCGTTTGGTCTAGCTACTGCTCCAAGAGTTTTTACGTTGGTTCTAGGGGCTCTGCTTGCAGTTGCCAGAACCAGAGGTATAGCAGTAGCGCCATACTTGGACGATATTCTGGTTCAAGCTCCATCCTGTCCGGCAGAGGACCATTCGAAAGCCCTTCGATCTCATGGATGGAAGATAAAGTTAGAAAAGAGTTCTTATTCCCTGTACCAGGGTGAATTTCCTGGGTATTATAATAGTCTTACAGACCAGAGACGTTACAAACTAACGCTTGTCTTGCCCTCCAGACCTCCGTAAGGCCCTCTGTGGCTCGGTGTATGGAGGTGATTGGTCTAATGGTGTCCAGCATGGACAATCATTCCTTTTGCCAGATTCCATCTCAGACCACTTCAGCTGTTCATGCTGAGACAGTGGAACGGCGATCATTCGGATCTGTCTCAATAGATTTCTCTGGACAACCGGTTGAGAGAATCACTCTCCTGGTGGCTCTGTTCAGATCACCTGTCCTAAGGGACATACTTGACACCATCCTGGGAGATTGCGACTACGGACGCAAGTCTCTCAGGATGTGGAGCTGTTTGGGGTGCGGGAAGGCACAGGGCCTGTGGACTTGAGGAATCTCTCCTCCTGATCAACCTTTTGGAACTTCATGCGATCTTCAAGGCTCTGAAGGCTTGGCTTCTTCTGGGTTCGTCCCAGTTTATCAGATTCCAATCAGACAACATAAGCGCTGTGGCTTACATCAACCATCAGGGGGAATGAGGAGCTCCCTAGCAATGAGGGAAATATCTCTGATTCTGGAGTGGGCGGAGGCCCCTAACTGCTTGCTGTCAGCGATCCACATTCCGGGTGTGGACAACTGGGAAGCGGATTTCCTCAGCAGACAATCCTTTCATCCAGGGGAATGGTCTCTCCATCCTGAGGTTTTTTCGGAGTTTTGCAACAGGTGGGGGGCGCCGGAGATAGATCTCATGGCGTCCTGGCTCAATTCAATGCTGCTCAGATATGGGTCGCAGTCCAGGAATCCTCAGGCGGAGCTAACAGATGCATTAGCAGTTCCTTGGAGGTTCAATTGGATTTACATTTTTCCACCAATATCACTTCTCCCTCGTGTAGTGGCCTGCATCAAGCAGGAGCAGGTATCAGTAATACTAATTGCTCTATCGTGGCCGAGAAGGATGTGGTTCGCGGATCTGGTGGGGATGTCCTCCTCTGTGGAAGTTACCTTGTTGCAGGGATCTGTTCATCAAAATCTAGATTCTCTGAGGCTGACTGCGTGGAGATTGAACACTTAGTCTTAGCCAAAAGAGGTTTTTCTGAGAGGGTTATTGACAAACTCATTCAGGCTTGTAAGCCTGTTACTCGTCGCATCTATCATAAGGTGTGGGGAGCTTACTTATTCTGTTGTGAAAAGTGTAGTTTAGCCTGGCATAAGGTCAAGGCTCCCAGGATTCTTTCCTTTCTCTTAGGACGGTCTGGAGAAGGGCCTTTCTGCCAGTTCCCTGAGGGGACAGATTTTGTCCCTTTCTGTTTTGCTGCACAAGAGGCTCGCGGAGCTCCCTGACGTGCAATCCTTCATTAAGGCACTGATCAGGATCAGACCTGTGTTTGGATCTAACGCTCCTCCTTGGAGTTTGAATCCTGTTCTTAAATTTTTGCAACGGGATCCATGTGAGCCTATGCATTCGGTTGACATTAAGTCGTTGTCCTGGAAGGTTCTTTTTCTATTGGCTATCTGAAATGGCTGCCTTGCAATGTGAGCCTCCTTATCTGGTGTTCCACACTGATAAGGCTGTTTTCTCTTGTTAAGTGTATCCAGTCCACAGATCATCCATTACTTATGGGATATTAACTCCTCCCCAACAGGAAGTGCAAGAGGATTCACCCAGCAGAGCTGCTATATAGCTCCTCCCCTAACTGCCATTCCCAGTCATTCTCTTGCACCCAACGAATAGATAGGATGTGTGAGAGGACTGTGGTGATTATACTTAGTTTCATACCTTCAATCAAAAGTTTGTTATTTTATAATAGCACCGGAGTGTGTTATTCCTTCTCTGGTAGAATTTGAAGAAGAATCTACCTGAGTTTTTCTATGATTTTAGCCGGAGTAGTTAAGATCATATTGCTGTTTCTCGGCCATCTGAGGAGAGGTAAACTTCAGATCAGGGGACAGCGGGCAGATTAATCTGCAAAGAGGTATGTAGCAGCTTATTATTTTCTGACAATGGAATTGATGAGAAAATTCTGCCATACCGATATAATGTAAACTCAGCCTTAAATGCAGTAGCAGCAACTGGTATCAGGCTGTCATGTATGTATATTTTACACTTCAGTATTCTGGGGATTGGCACTTCACTGGAATTATACTGTATGCATAAAACTTTAGCCTAATTTGCAGGGACTAGCAACAGGCTTTTTAATAACACTCAATTTATTAATGTTAAACGTTTTTTGCTGGCATGTAAAATCGTTTAATTTTCTGAGGTACTGGGTGAAAAAATGTTTTGGGCACTATTTTTTTCCACTTGGCAGTCGTTTTATTTAATTTATGACAGTTTACTGATCTCTCTCACTGTTAGCTATCAGGGTTAGTTATCCTTTGCTAATGGGAGCAATCCTTTGCTAAAATTGTGTTTTTTACAAAGATTTGATGCTATAACTTTTCAGTTTATTAATTTTCAACTGTCATAACTTTTTTCTGTGCTTCTTATAGGCACAGTACGTTTTCATATTATAGTAAATGACTTGAAAAGTATTTCCAAGTTGCTAGTTTATTTGCTAGTGTGTTAAACATGTCTGATTCAGAGGAAGATATCTGTGCTATATGTGCTAAAGCCAAAGTGGAGCCCAATAGAAATTTATGTACTAACTGTATTGATGCTACTTTAAATAAAAGTCAATCTGTACAAATTGAACATATTTCACCAAACAACGAGGGGAGAGTTATGCCGACTAACTCGCCTCACGTGTCAGTACCTGCATCTCCCGCTCGGGAGGTGCGTGATATTGTAGCGCCGAGTACATCTGGGCGGCCATTACAAATCACATTACAGGATATAATGGCAGATACTGTTATGACTGAAGTTTTGGCTAAATTACCAGAACTGAGAGGTAAGCGTGATCACTCTGGGGTGAGAACAGAGTGCGCTGATAATATTAGGGCCATGTCAGACACTGCGTCACAATTTGCAGAACATGAGGACGGAGAGCTTCATTCTGCGGGTGACGGTTCTGATCCAAACAAACTGGATTCAGATATTTCAAATTTTAAGTTTAAGCTGGAAAACCTCTGTGTATTACTAGGGGAGGTGTTAGCGGCTCTGAATGATTGTAACACAGTTGCAATACCAGAGAAAATGTGTAGGTTGGATAAATATTTTGCAGTACCGGCGAGTACTGACGTTTTTCCTATACCTAAGAGACTTACTGAAATTGTTACTAAGGAGTGGGATAGACCCGGTGTGCCGTTCTCACCCCCTCCGATATTCAGAAAGATGTTTCCAATAGACGCCACCACACGGGACTTATGGCAAACGGTCCCTAAGGTGGAGGGAGCAGTTTCTACTTTAGCTAAGCGTACCACTATCCCGGTGGAGGATAGCTGTGCCTTTTCAGATCCAATGGATAAAAAGTTAGAGGGTTACCTTAAGAAAATGTTTGTTCAACAAGGTTTTATATTGCAACCTCTTGCATGCATTGCGCCTGTCACGGCTGCACAGCAGCATTTTGGTTTGAGTCTCTGGAAGAGACACTTGAATCAGCTCCATTAGATGAGATTACACACAAGCTTAAAGCCCTTAAGTTAGCCAACTCATTTATTTCAGATGCCGTAGTACATTTAATTAAACTTACGGCTAAGAATTCCGGATTCGCCATTCAGGCACGCAGAGCACTGTGGCTAAAATCCTGGTCAGCTGACATTACTTCTAAATCTAAATTGCTTAATATACCTTTCAAAGGGCAGACCTTATTCGGGCCCGGTTTGAAAGAAATTATCGCTGACATTACAGGAGGTAAAGGCCATGCCCTGCCTCAAGACAGAGCCAAACCTAAGGCTAGACAGTCTAATTTTCGTTCCTTTCGTAATTTCAAAGCAGGAGCAGCATCAACTTCCTCTGCACCAAAACAGGAAGGAGCTGTTGCTCGCTACAGACAAGGCTGGAGACCTAACCAGTCCTGGAACAAGGGCAAGCAGGCCAGGAAACCTGCTGCTGCCCCTAAGACAGCATGAATCGAGGGCCCCCGATCCGGGAACGGATCTTGTGGGGGCAGACTTTCTCTCTTCGCCCAGGCTTGGACAAGAGATGTCCAGGATCCCTGGGCGTTAGAGATCATATCTCAGGGATACCTTCTAGACTTCAAATTCTCTCCCCCAAGAGGGAGATTTCATCTGTCAAGGTTGTCAACAAACCAAATAAAGAAAGCGGCGTTTCTACGCTGCGTACAAGATCTTTTATTAATGGGAGTGATCCATCCGGTTCCGCGGTTGGAACAAGGACAAGGGTTTTACTCAAATCTGTTTGTGGTTCCCAAAAAAGAGGGAACTTTCAGGCCAATCTTGGATTTAAAGATCCTAAACAAATTCCTAAGAGTTCCATCGTTCAAAATGGAAACTATTCGGACAATTTTACCCATGATCCAAAAGGGTCAGTACATGACCACAGTGGATTTAAAGGATGCTTACCTTCACATACCGATTCACAAAGATCTTTACCGGTATCTAAGGTTTGCCTTTCTAGACAGGCATTACCAGTTTGTAGCTCTTCCATTCGGATTGGCTACGGCTCCGAGAATCTTCACAAAGGTTCTGGGTGCTCTTCTGGCGGTACTAAGACCGCGAGGAATTGCGGTAGCTCCGTACCTAGACGACATTCTGATACAAGCTTCAAGCTTTCAAACTGCCAAGTCTCATACAGAGTTAGTACTGGCATTTCTAAGGTCGCATGGATGGAAGGTGAACGAAAAGAAGAGTTCTCTCTTTCCACTCACAAGAGTCCCTTCTTGGGGACTCTTATAGATTCTGTAGAAATGAAGATTTACCTGACAGAAGACAGGTTAACAAAGCTTCAAAATGCATGCCGTGTCCTTCATTCCATTCAACACCCGTCAGTAGCTCAATGCATGGAGGTGATCGGCTTAATGGTAGCAGCAATGGACATAGTACCCTTTGCACGCCTACATCTCAGACCGCTGCAATTGTGCATGCTAAGTCAGTGGAATGGGGATTACTCAGACTTGTCCCCTACTCTGAATCTGGATCAAGAGACCAGAAATTCTCTTCTATGGTGGCTTTCTCAGCCACATCTGTCCAGGGGGATGCCATTCAGCAGGCCGGACTGGACAATTGTAACAACAGACGCCAGCCTACTAGGTTGGGGCGCTGTCTGGAATTCTCTGAAGGCTCAGGGACAATGGAATCAGGAGGAGAGTCTCCTACCAATAAACATTCTGGAATTGAGAGCAGTTCTCAATGCCCTTCTGGCTTGGCCCCAGTTAACAACTCGGGGGTTCATCAGGTTTCAGTCGGACAACATCACGACTGTAGCTTACATCAACCATCAGGGAGGGACAAGAAGCTCCCTAGCAATGATGGAAGTATCAAAGATAATTCGCTGGGCAGAGTCTCACTCTTGCCACCTGTCAGCAATCCACATCCCGGGAGTGGAGAACTGGGAGGCGGATTTCTTAAGTCGTCAGACTTTTCATCCGGGGGAGTGGGAACTTCATCCGGAGGTCTTTGCCCAAATACTTCGACGTTGGGGCAAACCAGAGATAGATCTCATGGAGTCTCGACAGAACGCCAAGCTTCCTCGTTACGGGTCCAGATCCAGGGATCCGGGAGCGGTTCTGATAGATGCTTTGACAGCACCTTGGACCTTCGGGATGGCTTATGTGTTTCCACCCTTCCCGATGCTTCCTCGATTGATTGCCAGAATCAAACAGGAGAGAGCATGAGTGATTCTAATAGCGCCTGCATGGCCACGCAGGACTTGGTATGCAGATCTAGTGGACATGTCATCCTGTCCACCTTGGTCGCTACCTCTGAAACAGGACCTTCTGATCCAGGGTCCCTTCAAACATCAAAATCTAATTTCTCTGAAGCTGACTGCTTGGAAATTGAACGCTTGATTTTATCAAAACGTGGTTTTTCTGAGTCAGTTATTGATACCTTAATACAGGCTAGGAAGCCTGTTACCAGAAAGATTTACCATAAGATATGGCGCAAATACTTATATTGGTGCGAATCCAAGAGTTACTCATGGAGTAAGGTTAGGATTCCGAGGATATTGTCTTTTCTACAAGAAGGTTTAGAAAAGGGTTTATCCGCTAGTTCCTTAAAGGGACAGATTTCAGCTCTGTCCATTCTTTTACACAAACGTCTGTCAGAAGTTCCGGACGTTCAAGCTTTTTGTCAGGCTTTAGCTAGGATCAAGCCTGTGTTTAAAACTGTTGCTCCACCATGGAGTTTGAACTTAGTTCTTAATGTTTTACATTGGGTTCCGTTTGAACCCCTTCATTCCATTGATATCAAGTTGTTATCTTGGAAAGTTCTGTTTTTAATGGCGATTTCCTCGGCTCGAAGAGTCTCTGAGTTATCTGCCTTACATTGTGATTCTCCTTATCTGATTTTTCATTCAGACAAGGTAGTTCTGCGTACTAAACCTGGGTTCCTACCTAAGGTGGTCACTAACAGGAATATCAATCAAGAGATTGTGGTTCCATCTTTGTGTCCTAATCCTTCTTCGAAAAAGGAACGTCTGCTACACAATCTAGATGTAGTCCGTGCCCTGAAATTTTATCTACAGGCAACTAAGGATTTTCGACAAACGTCTTCCCTGTTTGTCGTTTATTCTGGTCAGAGGAGAGGTCAAAAAGCTTCGGCTACCTCTCTCTCCTTTTGGCTTCGTAGCATAATACGGTTAGCCTATGAGACTGCTGGACAGCAGCCTCCTGAAAGAATTACAGCACATTCTACTAGAGCTGTGGCTTCCACTTGGGCCTTTAAGAATGAGGCTTCTGTTGAACAGACTTGCAAGGCTGCAACTTGGTCTTCTCTTCATACTTTTTCCAAATTTTACAAATTTGACACTTTTGCTTCTTCGGAGGCTGTTTTTGGGAGAAAGGTTCTTCAGGCAGTGGTTCCTTCCGTATAAAGAGCCTGCCTGTCCCTCCCGTCATCCGTGTACTTTAGCTTTGGTATTGGTATCCCATAAGTAATGGATGATCCGTGGACTGGATACACTTAACAAGAGAAAACATAATTTATGCTTACCTGATAAATTTATTTCTCTTGTAGTGTATCCAGTCCACGGCCCGCCCTGTCACTTTAAGGCAGGTAATTTTTCCATTAAACTAGTGTCACCACTGCACCCTATGGTTTTCCTTTCTCTGCATGTTTTCGGTCGAATGACTGGTAATGGCAGTTAGGGGAGGAGCTATATAGCAGCTCTGCTGGGTGAATCCTCTTGCACTTCCTGTTGGGGAGGAGTTAATATCCCATAAGTAATGGATGATCCGTGGACTGGATACACTACAAGAGAAATAAATTTATCAGGTAAGCATAAATTATGTTTTACTTACCTGCTTGGGTTTTCTTCCTAAGGTGGTGTGTGATCGTAACATAAATCTGGAGAATGTGGTTCCTTCCTTATGTCCTAATCCTCATTCTGCGAAGGAACGTTTACTTCATAATCTGGATGTGGTTCGAGCTTTGAAGTTTTATCTTCACGCTACTAAGGATTTTAGACAAACTTCTTCCTCGTTTGTTATCTACTCTGGGAAGCGTAAGGGTCTTTGACTTCCTTATCTTTTTGGTTGAGGAGTGTTATATGCTTAGCTTATGAGTCAGCAGGACTTAGACCTCCTCAGAGGATTACGGCTCATTCCACTAGAGCGGTGGCTTCCTCTTGGGCCTTTAAGAACGAGGCCTCTATTGATCAGATTTGTAAGGCGGCTACCTGGTCCTCCTTACATACTTTTTCAAAGTTCTACAAATTTAACGTTTTTGCTTCTGCGGAAGCAGCTTTTGGGAGAGAGGTTTTGCAGGCTGTGGTGCCCTTGGAATAGGGTCCGCCTTTTACCCCTCCCGTTATCATTCAATGTCCTCTAGAGCTTGGGTACAGTCTTCCCAACAGTAAGGAATGATGCTGTGGACTCTCCTCATATTAAGAAGGAAAACATAAAATATACTTACCCAATAATTGAATTTCCTTCTGTATGAGGAGAGTCCACTGCCCCTGCCCGTATACTCCGATGGGCGGACCAAAATTTGGTTTTATCTTCCGGGACCATTTATACCCTGATATTTCTCCCACTGTTCCTTTTTCCCTTGGCAGAATGACTGGAATATGAGGGAAGTAGGGGGAGTATTTAAGCATTTGGCTGGGGTGTCTTTGCCTCCTCCTGGTGGCCAGGTTCAGTATTTCCCAACAGTAAGGAATGATGCAGTGGACTCTCCTCATACAGAAGGAAATTAAGTTATCAGGTAAGCATAATTTGATATATATATTTACTGTCCCTTTATAGAGCTGAATGCTAGTTTATGCAGAACAATTATAGGCAGCTGCTAATCGTACTCTAAAACAATCCACTACCAGGACAGATGCAAAAATGTTTTTTTCTTTTTCTTTCCAGTCCTTAGGTGTGGATGGTGAAGCTGCTAGTCTGTCTCCAAATCAGAAACCTCATATATGTGAACACTGCAGTGCTGCTTTTAGAAGTTCCTATCATCTACGCAGACATGTGCTCATTCATACAGGTATTTTGGTCCCTTGTGACAGAGATGTATGATTTCAATACAGCTGAGCTTTAGTTACTATATTCTATGATGTAACCAAACGAATAGAAGAGAAGCAGCAATTCAGGCTGTCCAAGTACAGTCTGGGTTGGTTATAAGACCCAACCATAAGTAGGGAAATAAAGTAATACACTTTAATGTACATAATAATAATCACAATAAGCAATCATGGTTTCTTAGCAGGTAACTAAAAATTATTTCCATGTGCACTATGTAAAAAAAATAAGGTAAAGTTTGTTTGGTTACCTTTTCTTTTTTTTTCCATTCGGTTTCTATTTTAATGTTTAAGTAAATAAACAAATCGGCATACATAGGAGTGTTTATACTGGGCTAAATTTAATTCCTGATTAGGTAAATTACCCAGCCACAAACTGCATGTTCCCTTACCTAGTATAACAACTGCTGCAGTATCATTCCATGTTGTTACTGGCTAATAAACTGGAACCTTGGCTTCAACTTGAAGAGTAAAGTAAGCAGAGAAGACTAAATAATAAAAACAAAGGACAACCAAACACATTTTGGAGTGTTATACAGGCCTTTCTCAATACAGTAAATTACTTTTTTATATACCATATCTGCTATTTTAAAGGTTGTTTACTCCACCTACCAATTAATCCTACACGAGTAGCAGATCCAATCCTGTCAACTCACATAAGGCATGCAATGTAACACATGCATTTCCATTACAAGTCTGATATGCATCAGCAGGATTGAATCTGCTAAACATCTAGGATTAATTGATAGGTGGGGTAACGTGCAGTCTTTGAAATGTTTGTTGCATTGAGAAAAGCCTGTTTAGCCTGTTTTTTTTTTTTTTGGGGGGGGTGAGGGTCTTGTCTGATCACTTTAGCCCCGAGAAGAAGCTGAAGTTCCAATTTAAAGGCAAGTAATAAGAGTGAACAAGCAGCAGTTATACTTGGTAACTCTCCATAATTGATATAAGGGAATTCCACAGGACGTTTGCAGTTGCTTGTGGGTGAATAATTTACCCAATTAGTAATAGATTTATCCCAGTATAAATGCTCCTCTTTAACAGTATTGGCAGTAGCTTCTAAAAAATAAATAACAAATGCTAGTTTCCCCACTAGAAGATGTATGAGATTTTGTAGTCTGTTTTATCACTTTAAAGGGATAGGAAAGTCAAAATTAAACTTGCATGATTCCGATACAGCATGTAACTTTAAGACTCTTTAATTTCACTTCTATTTTCTAATGTGCTTTGTTCTCTTGGTATCCCTTGTTGATAAAGAATACGCACGTATCCTACACTAGTGGGAGCTGCTGCTAATTGGTGCCTGCACACATTTGTCTTTTGTGATTGACTAGATGTGTTAATATTGCTGCCAGTTGGGTAATCTGTTCCTTCAGCAAAGGATAACAAGAGAACTAAGCAAATTTGATAATGGAAGTAAATAGGAAAGTTTTTTTTTTTTTTAAATTGTATGTTCTATCCAAATCATGAAAGAAGATTTTGGGGTTTCCTGACCCTTTTTTAAAGGCCTGAACTGAATATTAAAAAAAAAAAAATAGAAAAAAAAAAATGAAATGGATAGAGCACAAAATTGAAAATGTGCAATTCAGTTTGAACTAAAAGTATTTTTGTGCTGAACTTCCATTAGCAAAAAGGCTTGTAGTAAAAGTTATTGTTTTTCTGCTGCATAAGCAATATTTCTTGTGAAATCCGTGCCCCAGTATTCAAACACCATGCCTGCTCAGTTAGCTGGCAGTGGTGTGCATTGCTTCAGCAAAGACTTAATTTGAGTCATACACACTACCGCTGACTGTTTTTTGAATACTGGTATATGGCCCTTACAGGATATATGTCCTTATGTTGCAGAAACACTGTAATTACTTTTACTACAAGCATTTTTGCAAGAATGTAATCTAATTGTATTGCTCCCATGCACATTTCAATATTGATCTTTCTATCCCTTTTAGTTTTTCACTGACCACCTTCTAATAGGCATTGTGATCTAAATTGAAATGCACAGGTTTACATTTCAGTTTTGAGTTAAAGCATTTTTTCAGTATACAAAATGCTGTAAGTAAAAGCCTGCAGTGTTGTGTGTAGAATCATCTCACTCCATTTGAATTATAACTGGGGGAAAAAGATGATGATCCATATAACCTGAAAGGCTGATGCAGTTTCCTTTTTATATACTTTTTGCTCAACCTACAAAGCCTTCCAATTATATTTGTCTCCTTAGGTGAAAGACCTTTTCAGTGCAGTCAGTGCAACATGAGTTTCATTCAAAAGTATTTGCTACAACGGCACGAGAAAATTCACAGTGGTAAGTAGAAAACTATATTAAAGAACACTGGTGTCTGTACTTGTGCCATTTAGCACATCAACTGCTTAAAATTCGCTTAAATCAATCTGATGCGCAAACTAAAGCAGAGCTCAATGTCATTCAAAGGTAGAAGTAACCAAATGTTTTAACTTTGATCAGAGATACCACAGTTTTTCTAGCTGCTTCAAAGTGAATACTTTGGTCTCAGTGTCTCTCAATTTCACACCAATTCTTTTTACACCTAGATCCCAGTATAGAGGAGACTTGAGGAGTGACTCCAGTCTCTGAACAATCACTACCTAGCTAGCAATATTAAATATGGTTATAACTCTAATTTTATGTATTACTTTTTTAATGCACTGCAAACCTTTTTCAGATTAAAATATAATTATGTCTTTGTTCTCTAACTGAATTCACAACTTACTTAGTTTAAGAATACCAAAATAGTTTGTATTTGATATTGTTTTTTGGGAGGAGTTAACTGTAGATATAGGTTAGGTATAGCCCAAAAAGCCCTGAGTAATATGTTTTTGGGGAGTGGCAGCTTTCTAGGCCCTGTTCGGATACTGTAGCTGGAAACCCTGTGCTTTTAACCCCTTAATACCTGAACTCTCCCCACTGTCACAGTTGGACAAGTAGTCCAGTTGTGTGGTAAATTGGAGGCAGAGGCTATATTGTTTAGTCCTGTTATAAAGCAGTCACGGGCAGGATTAGTTAAAGGGACATCAAATCCCCAAAAAATTATTTCATGATTCAGATTGAACATACCGTTCTTAAACAACTTTCCAGTTTTCCTCTCTCACATTTTCTTTTTCTTATTATCCTTGGTTGAAAAGCAGGAAGGTAAGTTTAGGAGTGTGCATGTGTCTGCACTATATGGCATCAAATTTGTAACAATGTTATACATTAGCAAGGGCACTTGATGGCAGCACTAGTTCTTTCATCAAGGCGATTATGGCAAGTCTTGTAGTTTATGTGCCTATCAGGTAAGTGTGGGGGCTGTTTGCAGATGCTTGGCAAATAGCTACTAACTTATGGGTCTATCATAGACTGGGGACTATTATGTCAGGCATTTTAGGCATGTTTTTTTTTTTTTTTTTTTTTTAAGTTATTTTCACCTTATGTGGGCCTTGGCGTTTCTAATTTTCCTTCATAGCTTCAAAACACGTGGGGTGTATTCCAACCTATCAGGAGGAAGTCAATAACCCTTGCAGAGCTTTAGCCCCTCCTCTCCCTCCCCAGTTTATTGCCCTCTGAGGAGAGAGGTTATAGATTTCAGAGGTGCTCTACTATCGAGTTTTTTATTTCTTTCATGTAAGTGGCAAGAGTCCATGAGCGAGTGACGTATCGAATATACATTCCTACCAGGAAGGGGCAAAGTTAACCAAACCTCAAAATGCCTATAAATACATCTCCTACCACACACCTCAGTTTTACAAACTTTGCCTCCCTGTGAAGGTGGTGAAGCAAGATGTGCTTGATTTTTGATTTTCTTCTGTAAAGTGTGCTTCTAAGCATTTTGAAGCCCAATTCCTCTGAGTACAGTGTTTGTCAGAGGGATGTGAAAGGAGTATTGCCTGTTGCTTTAGTGGTTTCACTCATGGGAAATTCCTTGCCTCCCTTTTCAGACTGACGTTATACTCCTATACCATTACCTCTGCTGATATTTTTCAGTACTGGTTTGGCTGTCTGCTATATGTGGATGGGTGTCTTCTGGTAAGTATGTATCATTTTTTTTAAGACACTCTAAGTTTGGCACTTTGTTATAAAGTATTAATTATATGTATTTGCTTATATTTGCCAAGAGTCAGGTCTATGTATATTTCCCTTTTATGCAAACTATCAGTTTCAGTATGGAATTTGTTTGGGAAGATAATTTTTAATTACCTGGGGTTCCAGTTCTCTTAATTTGACTTGGTTTTCCAAATTTTCGCGGGTAAACTAGGCTCACGGGGAAGCAAAATGCCATTTTTTTGGCGCGAAATTGCGTCTAAGGTGACGTAAGTTTCGTAATTTCCTGCATCTTTTTGGACGAGAGTTGTTTTGGCGTGAAGTCGCGCTTGTTATGACGCGAGTTGTGTCATTTCCTTATAGCTTTGCTGCCAAATTTTTTTACTTCCTTTTTGCGTCATACTTGGCGCCAAAGTTTTTTGTATACTACCCCTCTTCCTTTATTGCTTCTGATTCTCTTCATATTAAGAGCTATGATGCTTATGTTTTTGCATCTTTAGTATAAGCATTTTTTCCCATTCCTGAAACTGCTATGAGGAATTTGGATATTTTGTTTAAATGTTTTTTCTTTTTACATTTTGCAAGATGTCTCAATCTGATCCGGCCTCTGATGTTGCTGTAGAAACCATGCTGCCTAAACACAGTTCTACCAAGCTAAGTGTGTCTGTTGTAAATTTAACTGATGTTATTTCTTGAGCCCAATTATGTAGCATCTGTCATAAGATTTTGCATGCTGATAATGTTACCTTCAACGTCTAAAGTACCTGATATTCCTGCAGATGTAAAGAATTATATTGCTGCAGCTATAGATAAGACCGTCTGCTATCCCGCCTTCGAATAAACATAAAATGTCTTTTAAAACTTCTCATAATTCTGATGAAATTTGTGTTGATCGACAACATACTGAAATATCCTCTGCTGATGAGGATTCTTCTGGTTCAGAAGATCCTGATTCAGATTCTGAAATTGACAAATCTTCCTATCTGTTTGATAGATTATATTCGTTCTTTATTAAAGGAAGTTCTGGTTACTTTGGGTATTGAAGAGTCTAGTTCTCTTGATAATAAAGCCAGTAAACTTTTAAATACTGTTTAAACCTCCTAAGGTTGCACCTGAGGTTTTTCCTGTTCCAGATGCTGTTTCTGATATGATTACTAAAGAATAGTCTAAGCCTGGTTCTTCTTTCAATCCTTCTAGGTTTAAGAAGTCGTATCCTTTACCTGTGGCTAATTTTAGAGTTTTGGAAAAAGTTCCTAAGGTTGATGGGGCTATTTCCACTCTTGCCAAACGTACTACTATTCCTATGGAAGATAGTACTTATTTTAAGAATCCTTTAGATAGGAAGATTGAATCTTATCTTAGAAGAACATATTTGTATTCTGGCTATATTCTTAGACCTATTTCTATGGCTGATGTGGCCGCTGCTTCAACTTTTTGGTTGTACAGTTTAGCCCGGGAGGTAGAAGATCATGATTTGTACAGCATTATTCTTCTTCTTCAACATGCTAATCATTTAATTTGTGATGCTATATTTGACATGATTAAAATCAATGTTAAATCTATGTCTTTAGCTATTTTAGCCAGAAGAGCTTTATGGCTTAAATCTTGGAATTCTGACATGGTTTCTAAATCTTGATTACCATCTCTATCTTTCCAGGGTAAGAATTTATTTGGTTCTCAATTGGATTCTATTATTTCCACTATTACTGGGGGGGGGGGGGGGGGAGGGAGTTTTTTTTACCTAATAATAAAAAGGGTAAATTTAAGGCTCCTAATTGTTTTTTTGTTCCTTTTGTCAGAAAAAGGAACAAAATTCTACTCCTTCCCCTAAGACCTCTGGTTACAATTGGAAACCATCTTCAAATTGGAATAAAACCAAGCCTTCTAAAAGACAAAATCCAGCCCCCAAGACTGCATGAAGGTGCGGCCCTCAATCCATTTCAGCTGGTGGGGGGCAGATTGGAATTGTTTCAGGAAATTCAGGTTCTGTTCAGAATCAGTGGATTCAGAATATTGTGTCTCAAGGGTATCGAATAGGTTTCAGAATAAGGCCTCCCGTGGGAAGATTCTTATGTTCCAACAAATCCTGTGAAGGCTCAAACTTTTCTGAAATTTGTTTCAGATCTAGAGCTTTCAGGGGTAATTATTCCAGTTCCTCTACAGGAACAGGGTTTGGGGTTTTATTCAAATCTATTCATTGTCCCAAAGAGAGAATTATTTCAGACCAGTTCTGGATCTGAAACTTTTAAATCATTTTGTAAGAATCCCAACTTTCAAGATGGGGACTATAAGGACTACTCTGCCTTTTGTTCAGTAAGGGCATTTTATGTCCACAATAGACTTACAGGATGCTTATCTTCATATTCCAATTCATCCAGACCACTATCGGTTTCTGAGATTCTCTTTTCTAGACAAGCATTATCAATTTGTAGCTCTTCCATTTGGCCTAGCGACAACTCCAAGAATCTTTTCAAAAGTTTCTCTGTGCCCTTCTGTCTGTAATCAGAGAACAGGGTATTGGGGTGTTTCCTTATTTGGATGATATCTTGGTACTAGCTCAGTCTTTTCATTTAGCAGAATCTCACACAAAACAACTAGTGTTGTTACTTCAAAGACATGGTTGGAGGATCAATTTACAAGAGTTTCTTGATTCCTCAAACAAGGGTCACCTTTTTTAGGTTTCCAGATAGATTCAGTGTACATGACTCTGTCTTTAACAGACAAGAGGCAAATGAAATTTAGTTGTATCTCGTCTAAACCTTCAGTCTTGATCATTCCCTTCAGTGGCTATGTGCATGGAAGTTTTAGGTCTTATGACTGCAGCATTGGATGCGATCCCCTTTGCTCGTTTTCATATGAGGCCTCTGCAGCTTTGTATGCTGAATCAATGGTGCAGGGATTATACTTGGATATCACAACTGATATACTTAAATACCAACATTCAAATCTTTGTCTTGGTGGTTGGACCATCATCGGATTATTCAAGAGGCCTCTTTTGTTAGTCCTTCCTGGACTGTGAGCTCAACAGATGCAAGTCTTACAGGTTGGGGAGCTGTCTGGGGGTCTCTGATAGCGCAAGGGGTTTGGAAACCTCAAGAGGCGAGGTTACCAATCAACATTTTTAGAACTCAGTGCTATCTTCAGAGCTCTTCTGGCTTGGCCTCTATTAAAGAGAGAACTTTTAATTATTTTTCAGACAGACAATATCACAACAGTGGTATATGTCAATCATCAGGGAGGGACTCGGTTATTTAGCAATGAAGGAAGTATCTTGGATACTTTCTTGGGCGGAGTCCAACTCTTGTCTAATTTCTGCGATTCATAGTCCAGGTGTAGACAACTGGGAAGTGGATTATCTCAGTCGTCAGACTTTGCATGCAGGGGAGTGGTCTCTCCATTCAGATTGTACGGTTTTGGGGTCTGCCAGAAATAGATCTGATGGCTATCCCCAGATATCTTTCCAGATCCAAGGATCCTCAGGCAAAGATGGTGGATGCTTTAGCAGTTCGTTGGTTTTCCCAACCTGCTTACATTTTTTCTACCCCTAGTTCTACTCCTAAGGGTGGTTTCCAAGATCATAATGGAACAATCTCATGTGTTTCTGATAGCACCTGCATGGTCTCACAGGTTCTGGTATGCAGATCTTGTCCGGATGTCCAGTTGCCAACCTTGGCCACTTCCTTTAAGGCCAGACCACCTTTCTCAAGGGCCGTTTTTCCATCAGGATCTCAAATCTCTAAATTTGAAGGCATGGAAATTAAACGCTTAGTCATAGTGGTTTCTCTGACTCAGTAATTAACACTGTTACAGGTTTGTAAGGCTGTTTCGATTAAGATTTATTATCTGGTTTGGAAAACCTATATTTTATGGTGCTCCTCTCATAATTTTTTTTGGCATTTTTTTTTAGAATTCCTTGGATTTTAGTTTCTTTGGGATGGTTTGGATAATGGTTTGTCTGCAAATACTTTGAAGGGACAAATCTCTTGCTAAACTTCCTGATATTCACAGTTTTGTTCAGGCTTTGGTTCGTATCAAACCTGTTAAGTCTATTTCTCCTCCTTGGAGTATTTGGTTTTAAGAATTTTGCAGGCTCCTCCGTTTGAGTCTATGCATTCTTTGGATATAAAACTAATTTCTTTTACAAGATATGACGAGTCCACGGATTTCATCCTTATGGGATATCGCCTCCTGGTCAGCAGGAGGAGGCAAAGAGCACCACAGAAGAGCTATATATATATATCTATCTATATCTCTATCTATATCTATCTCTATATCTCTATATCTATCTCTATATCTCTATATCTATCTCTATATCTATCTCTATCTCTATATCTATCTCTATATATCTCTATATATCTATATATCTATCTCTATATATCTCTATATATCTATCTCTATATATCTATCTCTCTATCTCTATATATATATATATATATATATATATATATATCTATCTCTATATCTCTATATATCTATATCTCTATATATCTATATATCTATATATATCTATCTCTATATCTCTATATCTCTATATCTCTATATCTCTATATATCTCTATATATCTCTATATATCTCTATATATCTCTATATATCTCTATATATCTCTATATATCTCTATATATCTCTATATATCTCTATATATCTCTATATATCTCTATATATCTATCTCTATATATCTATCTCTATATATCTATCTCTATATCTCTATCTCTATATCTCTATCTCTCTATCTCTATCTCTCTATCTCTATATCTATCTCTCTATATATATATATATCTATCTCTATATATCTATATCTCTATCTCTATATATCTATCTCTATATATCTACTCCCTTCCCTCCCACTTCAGTCATTCTCTTTGCCTGTGATAGGAAGAGGTAAAGTGAGGTGTTAGTTTAGATTCTTCAATCAAGAGTTTATAATTTTTTTTGTAGTGCCTTAGTGTACTACTTTGTTTTAGGGTGTAGCCTAGACCAGATCAATCTCTTCCATAAAAAAAAAGCATCTGGTGGCTTCAAAGCAATGGGAACTGGAGTGATTCTATTCTCACTGTGCCTCCCATGAAGTGTGCTGCCCTTATGTTGCTGGTCTTAGCCTGTTTTATCTAAGACCCTATATGTCGCCATAGCTCTACAGGAGGGAACTGCAGGAATCCTCTTAGATGTGGAACTAATCATGCGGTCGATCCGCTTTCAGGTACGTGCAGTTTTTATATATTCTGGGACATAGTTTCAACTCAGATTAAGGACTGTAGTGAGTGCCTACTGTATGGGGTTTTACTCTTATTATGGGTAACCCGGACTCTGCAAGATGACAGTGTACAGAGTTCTTTAGTGGGGCTGTTTATCTGAGGAAACTGACAGGCTCCTAATGCAGTACTAAGTTTAATTAGAGGCTATTCTGACGCTGGGGATTTTCTGGAGCTGAGAGGCTCCGTTATGTCTGTGTTCGTGTTACGTTTTTTTTTTTCTACTGTGAGCGGTCTATACAGTCGCTTGCGTTAGTGCTAGTTTGCCTTTTTCTCCCGGCCATTTTTTTTTCCCTTGCTGGAGGGCCTTTAGCTGATCGCCGCCAACGAGGGGCGGGGTTTACCTTTGCGCGCTTCAGACCGGAAGAGTGTGGAAGCGGCGCACTTTGTTCTGATGGAGCTCATGGTCATATTTTAAAAATAGAGCAGGCGGTCTTACGCATCTGTGAGCTTAACAGCTGGATCAGTGTGTTGGGGTGCTCTAGTTTTTTCTAAAGTTTATATTGGTTTATTTTCACTAATTCCAAGGTTTTTTTTTTTCCAACCTTCTCCCCAAGTATTTGTTGCAAAAATTTAATCAGTGGTTGTCAAGACCTTTAGTTTTTATTGCCTTGAGGTAATAATTTTATAACTGTTTAAAAAAAAAAAAGTGGGCCAAGTTGGGATTTTATTTTTGATGTATGCTATTGTCATATTCATACTCATTAGGATAATGGATCTTCAGAGTGTCACCTGTTCATTATGTTTGGATGCCAATGTGGAGCCCCCTGTTACTTTTTGTCCTTCATGTACTGAAAGGACTTTACAGTTTAGAGAACACATTTTCTTTAATAAAAGTTTGTCTTTAGCGGATGCTGTTCAGGATTCTGCTGAAGAGGTTCAGAATATGCCGCAGCTTTCTCCCCAAGCGTCACAGCCAGTACCGCTCACTAATGCGACGCCATGTTCTTCAACGGCGTCTGCTTCTTTCACTCTGCAGGATATGGCTGCAGTTATGTCATCCACCCTTACAGAAATTTTATCCAAGTTGCCAGCGCTGCAAGGCAAACGTACTAGGAAAGAGGCCCTTGGGGTCCCAGCGACTTCTGATGCTTTGGTGGCGATCTCCGATATACCCTCCCAGGGCTCTGAGGTGGGGGGTACGGAGGCTCTTTCTGAGGGGGAACTGTCTGACTCAGGCAGTGCATTGCTCCCGCCAGATTCGGATGTCCTGTCCTTCAGATTTAAGCTTGAACACCTCCGCCTTTTGCTACGAGAGGTTTTGGTGACTCTGGACGACTGACTCTATTGTGGTTCCACCAGAGAAATTAAGTTGGACAGGTACTTAGGAACCGGAAAAACATCGGAATAAGAAGGAACCTCTAAGAGAATTTCGGAAATTGTTACAAGGGAGTGGGAAAGACCAGTTATTCCGTTCTCCCCTTCCCCTATTTTTAAGAAAATGTACCCTATAGCTGACACCGTTAGGGACTCTTGGCAGACGGTCCCTAAGGTGGAGGGAGCTATTTCTACCCTGGCGAAGCGTACGCCTATTCCTATTGAGGACAGTTGTGCTTTCAAAGACCCCATGGACAAAAAGTTGGAGGGTCTTCTTAAAAATCTGTATGTTCATCAAGGGTTTTTATTGCAACCTGCGGCCTGCATTGTAACTGTCACGACTGCGGCTGCTTTTTGGTTTGATGCTCTGGAAGAGTCTTTTAAAACGGAGACCTCTTTAGAGGAAATACAGGACAGAATTAAGGCCCTTAAGCTGGCTAATTCTTTTATTACGGATGCTTCCTTTCAGATTGCCAAATTAGCGGCTAAGAGTTCGGGATTCTACATCTTAGCCTGAAGAGCTCTATGGTTAAAGTCTTGGTCTGCGGATGTGTCCTCTAAATCCAAGCTTTTGGCTATTCCTGTCAAGGGAAAGACCCTATTCGGGCCTGATTTGAATAAAATAATTTCTGATATTATGGGAGGTAAGGGTCATCTCCTCCCTCAAGACAAAACATCTAAGCAAAGGGGATGACAGAGTAATTTTCGTTCCTTTCTTAATTTCAAGGGAGTCCCCTCTTCCGTTTCCACTAAACAGGAAGGGAATTATCCTCAAACCAAGTCCACCTGGAGACCCAACCAGGCTTGGAACAAGGGTAAACAACCCAAGAAGCCCGCTGCTCCCAAGACAGCATGAAGGGGCGGCCCCCGATCCGGGACTGGATCTAGTAGGGGGCAGACTTTCTCTTTTTGTCCAGGCTTGGATAAGACATTCAGGATCCCAAGGGGGAAGGTTTCTTCTTCACGATTGTCTGTAGACCAGATAAAAAGAGAGGCGTTCTTACGTTGTGTAAAAGACCTCTCCACTATGGGAGTAATTTGTCCCGTTCCAATACAGGAACAGGGACAGGGGTTTTACTCAAATCTTTTTGTGGTTCCCAAAAAAGAGGGAACATTTCGACCCATTTTAGATCTTGAGTCTAAACAAGTTTCTCAGAGTTCCATCCTTCAAGATGGAGACTATCCGGACAATTCTTCCATTGATCCAGGAGGGTCAATATATGACTACCGTGGACTTAAAAAGGATGCATATCTTCATATTCCTATCCACAGAGATCACCAGTTCCTGAGGTTTGCCTTTCTGGACAAACACTCAGTTTGTGGCCCTTCCTTTCGGGCTGGCCACGACACCCAGGATCTTCACAAAGGTTCTAGGGTCTCTGCTGGCGGTTCTCAGACCATGGGGCATTGCAGTGGCGCCTTATGTGGACGATATTCTGATCCATGCATCTTATCAGCAGACAAAGTCTCATACCGACATGGTTCTATCCTTTCTAAGGACTCATGGATGGAAGGTGAATCTAGAAAAGAGTTAACTAATCCCACGGACAAGGGTTCTTTTCCTGGGAACTCTAATAGACTATATCCATAAAAATCTTTTTCACGGAAGTCAGAAAGTCAAAGATTCTGCATACATGCCGATCCCTTCAGTCCAATCCTCGGCCATCAGTGGCTCAGTGCATGGAGGTAATTGGATTGATGGTGGCGGCAATGGACATCATTCAGTTTGCTCGTTTTCATCTCAGACCTCTACAACTGAGCATGCTCAGACAGTGGAATGGAGATTATGCAAATTTGTCTCCTCAAATAAATCTTGATCGGGAGACAAGGGACTCTCTTCTTTGGTGGTTGTCGCCGGATCATCTGTCCCAAGGGATGTGCTTCCGCAGACCCTCATGGGAGATAGTGACAACGGACGCCAGTCTACTAGGATGGGGCGCAGTCTAGAATTCCCTGAAGGCTGAGGGTGTGTGGACTCGGTCGGAGTCTCTACTTCCAATCAATATTATGGAGTTGACAGCAATAAGGCCAAATTCATTCGATTTCAGTTGGACAACATCATGACTGTAACTTGCATCAATCATCAGGGTGTAACAAGGAGTTCCTTAGAAATGACAGAAGTTTCCAAGCTAATTCGGAGGGCGGAGGCTCACTCTTATCTGTCAGCAATCTACATCCCAGGAGTGGACAACTGGAAAGCAGCAGATTTTTTGAGCAGGCAGAAGTTTCATCCGGGGGAATGGGAACTCCATCCGGAGGTCTTTTCCACCCTGATTCTCAGATGGGGCAGTCAGAATGCCAAGCTCCCGAGATACGGATCCAGGTCCAGGGATCCTCAGGCCGAACTGGTAGATGCCTTGGTCGTTCAACCTAGCTTATGTGTTTCCACCGTTTGCTCTCCTTCCCCGGGTGATTGCTCGGATCAAACAGGAGAGGGCTTCGGTGATTCTCATCGCTCCTGCATGGCCTCGCAGGACTTTGTATGCCGATCTGGTGGACATGTCCTCTCTGCTACCTTGGAAGCTTCCATTGAGGCAGGACCTTCTCATTCAGGGACCCTTCCATCATCCGAATCTAGTTTCTCTGCAGCTGACTGCTTGGAGATTGAACGCTTGATTTTATCTAAGCGAGGGTTCTCTGATTCAGTCATTGATACATTGATTCAGGCACGTAAGTCTGTTACTAGAAAGATTTACCATAAAATATGGCGTAAATATCTTTATTGGTGCGAATCCAAGGGATACTCATGGAGTAAAATTAGGATTCCTAGGACTTCTCTTGCAAGGTGTATCCAGTCCACGGATTCATCCTTACTTGTGGGATATTCTCATTCCCTACAGGAAGTGGCAAAGAGAGCACACAGCAGAGCTGTCTATATAGCTCCCCCTCTAGCTCCACCCCCCAGTCATTCTCTTTGCCGGCTCTAGCAGTAGGGCCTCTCCACGGGAGGGTAAAGTGAATGTGGTGTTAGATTTGTACTTTTATATCTTCAATCAAAAGTTTTATTTTTAAATAGTACCGGTTTGTACTATTTACTCTCTGGCAGAAAGTGATGAAGAATTCTGCTGAGAGGAAAACGATTTTAGCATGTTGTAACTAAAATCCACTGCTGTTCCCACACAGGACTGAGGAGTACCAGAAAACTTCAGTTGGGGGAACAGTTTGCAGGCTTAACTGCATTAAGGTATGTTCAGTCATCTTTTTTTCTAGTCAAGACCAGATAATGCTAGAAGACTGACAAAAATCCCCATGTGGGAAGGGTAAGCCTTGTTCTGAGACTCAGTATAGAATTAAAGGCTTATTTAACAGGGCTCAATGGGCTGGTTGACACTGTTGCTGGGCAATCGATTATTTAATTATCACAAATACTCGCTGTAGACGCTTTTAAACACACTTGGTGTGTTTATTCCGGG
Organism: Bombina bombina; assembly: GCF_027579735.1. Classification (NCBI taxonomy): domain Eukaryota; kingdom Metazoa; phylum Chordata; class Amphibia; order Anura; family Bombinatoridae; genus Bombina; species Bombina bombina. The sequence goes on along the minus strand of NC_069499.1, from coordinate 1,203,825,691 downwards.
TTTTTTTTCCACATGGCATAATTTTAGTCACCTAAATGTGATTTTGAAGGCCTCACAACTCTGGATTGGGAGGGGGCCTATTTTCGTGCCTCAGTTGCGCAGTTCATTTCATCAGACAGTTCATGCTGCTTCACATGGAGGGTCCAGAGACTGACTGAGGACCTCAAAGAAGCTGTTTTCCCCAAAACGAATCCCTAAGGACAGGTAGGGCCACAGCACGCTGCTGTGGCAAGGTGCTGTAGCTTGTTAACCGGTTGTGGGCTTTAGGCTGCTCCGGTTTGGGCATTAAGGCGTTAATCAGGCTGCAACTTGGTGTGCAATCATATCGAAGCATTAGGCACATACTGTGAAAATTTCAAAAGGATTGGTACATTTTTCACTGATTTGTAAAATTGTGTGCGCTTTTTATTAAAGGCACAGTATCGTTTTTTTCAAATTGTGTTTTTACTTGCTTAAAGTGTTTTCAAAACCTGCTTGCATATAATACTAATCTGTTTAACATGTCTGACACTAAGGAAAAGCCATGTTCTATGTGTTCAGTAGCCATGGTGGAACCCCCTCTCAAAATGTGTCCCAAGTGCACTAATGTGTCTATACACTTTAAAGATCATATTGTGTCACTTAAAAATGTAGCCCTAGATGATTCTATGACGGAAGGTAATGAGGATAGTCCACCTTCCTCTCCCCAGGTGTCATCACCAGTTACGCCCGCTCAAGCAATACCTAGTACCTCTAGTGCATTGGCACCTATTACATTGCGACAGTCATGGATAATTTCCTTGCGGCCTTTCTATCCAAACTGCCTGTTTTCCCTACAAAGCGAGAGAGCTCTGTTTTAAGAACAGATTATGAGCAGTCGGAAGCTTTGGGAGGTTTATCTGACGTACCCTCACGACACTCTGATGTGGGAGCGAGGGATGTGATGTCTGAGGGAGAAATCTCTGACTCAGGAAAGTTTTCTCAACGGGCAGAATCAGATTCACTTGCGTTTAAATTTAAGTTGGAACACCTCCGCGTACTGCTTAGGGAGGTTTTATCCACTCTGGATGAATGTGACCCTATGGTGGTTCCAGAGAAATTGTGTAAGATGGACAAATACCTTGAAGTCCCTGTATACACTGATGCGTTTCCGATCCCTAAGAGGGTGGCGGATATTGTGGCTAGGGAGTGGGAGAGACCAGGTGTCCCTTTTGTCCCCCCCCCCCGCTATCTTTAAGAAAATGTTCCCCATAACTGACCCCAGGCGGGACTTGTGGCAGACGGTCCCTAAGGTAGAGGGGGCAGTTTCGACGCTGGCCAAGCGCACAACCATTCCAATCGAAGACAGTTGTGCTTTCAAAGATCCTATGGATAAAAAGTTAGGTTTACTAAAGAAAATATTTGTTCAACAAGGTTTCGTTCTCCAACCTATTGCCTGCATTATTCCTGTAACTACTGCAGCGGCTTTTTGGTTTGAGGCGCTGGAGGAGTCGCTCCAGAGGGAGACCTCATATGACGAAGTCATGGATAGAATTAATGCACTAAAACTGGCTAATTCTTTTATCACAGATGCCGCTTTGCATTTAGCGGCAAAAAATTCTGGTTTCGCCATTATGGCGCTCAAAGCGCTTTGGCTCAAGTCATGGTCGGCCGACGTGTCGTCCAAATCCAAATTACTAAATATTCCTTTCAAGGGAAAGACCCTTTTCGGGCCCGAGTTGAAGGAGATTATTTCAGATATCACCGGGGGAAAGGGCCATGCTCTCCCGCAGGATAGGCCTTTTAAGGCTAAAAACAAAGCTAATTTCTCCTGTTAAGTGTAGTCAGTCCACGGGTCATCATTACTTCTGGGATATTAACTCCTCCCCAACAGGAAGTTCAAGAGGATCACCCAAGCAGAGCTGCTATATAGCTCCTCCCCTCTACGTCACACCCAGTCATTCTCTTGCACCCAACTAATAGATAGGATGTGTGAGAGGACTGTGGTGATTATACTTAGTTTTTATATCTTCAATCAAAAGTTTGTTATTTTAAAACAGCACCGGAGTGTGTTGTTCCTTCTCAGGTAGAATTTGAAGAAGAATCTACCTGAGTTTTTGGATGATTTTAGCCGGCGTAGCTAAGATTCATTTTGCTGTTCTCGGCCATTCTGAGGAGTGAGGTAAACTTCAGATCAGGGGACAGCGGGCAGGTTCACCTGCAAAGAGGTATGTTGCAGTATATTATTTTCTGAGGAATGGAATTGACTGAGAAAATACTGCCAATACCGATATAATGTAAGTTCAGCCTTAAATGCAGTAGTAGCAACTGGTATCAGGCTGTTATGTATATATGTGTACACTTCAGTATTCTGGGGAATGGCACTTCACTGGGATAATACTATATGCATATAATTTTTAGCCTAACTTGCAGTGGGTACGTCTAGCAACAGGCTGTTTAATGACATTTCATGTTATTTGATTTTAAACTTTTTTGCTGGCATGCTAAATCGTTTAATTATCTGAGGTACTGGGTGAAAAATTGTTTTGGGCACTGTTTTTCCACTTGGCTGTCGTTTATTTTAATTTAAGACAGTTTACTGAACTTCCCTCACTGCTGTGTGTGAGAGGGAGGGGCCTATTTTGGCGCTTTTGCTACGCATCAAAAATTCAGTCAAAAGTCTGTTTCTCTCCCTGCATGATCCGGATCGTCTCTACAGAGCTCAAGGGTCTTCAAAAATTATTTTGAGGGAGGTAATCACTCACAGCAGACCTGTGAGATTGTGCTTTGACTGTGATAAAAAACGTTTATATTTTGTACATTTTTTTCTGCTATTAAGGGTTAGTTATCCATTACTAATGGGGGCAATCCTTTGCTAAATTTATGCCTTTACCGGGAAAAATTTGGTTTTTATAATTTCTCTGGTTCATTGTTATTCAACTGTCATAATTTTTTTCTGTGCTTCTTAAAGGCACAGTGCGTTTTTCATATTACTTGTAAATTGAGTGAAAAGTATTTCCAAGCTTGCTAGTTTAATTGCTAGTTTGTTAAACATGTCTGACTCAGAGGAATATCTCTGTGCTATATGTGCAAAAGCCAAGGTGGAGCCCAATAGAAATTTAGGTACTAATTGCATTGATGCTACTTTAAATAAAAGTCATTCTGTACAAATTGAACATCATTCACCAAACAACGAGGGGGAAGTTATGCCGACTAACTTGCCTCACGTGTCAGTACCTGCATCTCCCGCTCGGGAGGTGCGTGATATTGTAACGCCGTGTACTTCAGGGCGGCCATTACAAATCACACTACAGGACATGGCTAATGTTATGACTGAAGTTTTGTCTAAATTACCAGAACTTAGAGGTAAGCGAGATCACTCTGGGGTGAGAACAGAGTGCGCTGATAATATTAGGGCCATGTCAGATACTGCGTCACAATTTGCAGAACATGAGGACGGAGAGCTTCATTCTGCGGGTGACGGATCTGATCCAAATAAACTGGATTCAGACATTTCAAATTTTAAGTTTAAGCTGGAAAACCTCTGTGTATTACTAGGGGAGGTGTTAGCGGCTCTGAATGATTGTAACACAGTTGCAATACCAGAGAAAATGTGTAGGTTGGATAAATATTTTGCGGTACCGTCGAGTACTGACGTTTTTCCTATACCTAAGAGACTTACTGAAATTGTTACTAAGGAGTGGGATAGACCCGGTGTGCCTTTCTCACCCCCTCCTATATTCAGAAAGATGTTTCCAATAGACGCCACCACACGGGACTTATGGCAAACGGTCCCTAAGGTGGAGGGAGCAGTTTCTACTTTAGCTAAGCGTACCACTATCCCGGTGGAGGATAGCTGTGCCTTTTCAGATCCAATGGATAAAAAGTTAGAGGGTTACCTTAAGAAAATGTTTGTTCAACAAGGTTTTATATTGCAACCCCTTGCATGCATTGCGCCTGTCACGGCTGCGGCAGCATTTTGGTTTGAGTCTCTGGAAGAGACCCTTGACTCAGCTCCATTAGATGAGATTACACACAAGCTTAAAACCCTTAAGCTAGCTAATTCATTTATTTCTGATGCCGTAGTACATTTAACTAAACTTACGGCTAAGAATTCCGGATTCGCCATTCAGGCGCGCAGAGCGCTGTGGCTAAAATCCTGGTCAGCTGATGTTACATCTAAATTACTTAACATACCTTTCAAAGGGCAGACCTTATTCGGGCCCGGTTTGAAAGAAATTATCGCTGACATTACAGGAGGTAAAGGCCATGCCCTGCCTCAAGACAGAGCTAAACCTAGGGCTAGACAGTCTAATTTTCGTGCCTTTCGTAACTTCAAGGCAGGAGCAGCATCAACTTCCTCTGCACCAAAACAGGAAGGAGCTGTTGCTCGCTACAGACAAGGCTGGAAACCTAACCAGTCCTGGAACAAGGGCAAGCAGGCCAGAAAACCTGCTGCTGCCCCTAAGACAGCATGAATTGAGGGCCCCCGATCCGGGAACGGATCTAGTGGGGGGCAGACTTTCTCTCTTCGCCCAGGCTTGGGCAAGAGATGTCCAGGATCCCTGGGCGTTAGAGATCATATCTCAGGGATATCTTCTGGACTTCAAAGCCTCTCCCCCAAAAGGGAGATTTCATCTTTCAAGGTTGTCAACAAACCAGATAAAGAAAGAGGCGTTTCTACGCTGTGTACAAGATCTTTTACTAATGGGAGTGATCCATCCGGTTCCGCGGTCGGAACACGGACAAGGGTTTTACTCAAATCTGTTTGTGGTTCCCAAGAAAGAAGGAACCTTCAGACCAATCTTGGATTTAAAGATCCTAAACAAATTCCTAAGAGTTCCATCGTTCAAAATGGAAACTATTCGGACAATCTTACCCATGATCCAAAAGGGTCAGTACATGACCACAGTGGATTTAAAGGATGCCTACCTTCATATACCGATTCACAAAGATCATTACCGGTATCTAAGGTTTGCCTTCCTAGACAGGCATTACCAGTTTGTAGCTCTTCCATTCGGGTTGGCTACGGCTCCAAGAATCTTCACAAAGGTTCTGGGCTCTCTTCTGGCGGTACTAAGACCGCGAGGAATTTCGGTGGCTCCGTACCTAGACGACATTCTGATACAAGCGTCAAGCTTTCAAACTGCCAAGTCTCATACAGAGTTAGTACTGGCATTTCTAAGGTCGCATGGGTGGAAGGTGAACGAAGAGAAGAGTTCTCTCTTACCACTCACAAGAGTTCCCTTCTTGGGGACTCTTATAGATTCTGTAGAAATGAAGATTTACCTGACAGAAGACAGGTTAACAAAGCTTCAAAATGCTTGCCGTGTCCTTCATTCCATTCAACACCCGTCAGTGGCTCAATGCATGGAGGTAATCGGCTTAATGGTAGCGGCAATGGACATAGTACCCTTTGCACGCCTACATCTCAGACCGCTGCAATTGTGCATGCTAAGTCAGTGGAATGGGGATTACTCAGATTTGTCCCCTACTCTGAATCTGGATCAAGAGACCAGAAATTCTCTTCTATGGTGGCTTTCTCTGCCACATCTGTCCAGGGGGATGCCATTCAGCAGACCAGATTGGACAATTGTAACAACAGACGCCAGCCTACTAGGTTGGGGCGCTGTCTGGAATTCCCTGAAGGCTCAGGGATCATGGACTCAGGAGGAGAGTCTCCTTCCAATAAACATTCTGGAATTGAGAGCAGTTCTCAATGCCCTTCTGGCTTGGCCTCAGTTAACAACTCGGGGGTTCATCAGGTTTCAGTCGGACAACATCACGACTGTAGCTTACATCAACCATCAAGGAGGGACAAGAAGCTCCCTAGCGATGATGGAAGTATCAAAGATAATTCGCTGGGCAGAGTCTCACTCTTGCCACCTGTCAGCGATCCACATTCCTGGAGTGGAGAACTGGGAGGCGGATTTCCTAAGTCGTCAGACTTTTCATCCGGGGGAGTGGGAACTTCATCCGGAGATCTTTGCCCAAATACTTCGACTTTGGGGCAAACCAGAGATAGATCTCATGGCGTCTCGCCAGAACGCCAAGCTTCCTTGTTACGGGTCCAGGTCCAGGGACCCGGGAGCGGTCCTGGTAGATGCTTTGACAGCACCTTGGACCTTCGGGATGGCCTATGTGTTTCCACCCTTCCCGATGCTTCCTCGATTGATTGCCAGGATCAAACAGGAAAGAGCATCGGTAATTCTAATAGCGCCTGCGTGGCCACGCAGGACCTGGTATGCAGATCTAGTGGACATGTCATCCTGTCCACCTTGGTCTCTGCCTCTGAGACAGGACCTTCTAATTCAGGGTCCTTTCAAACATCAAAATCTAATTTCTCTGAAGCTGACTGCTTGGAAATTGAACGCTTGATTTTATCAAAGCGTGGTTTTTCGGAGTCAGTTATTGATACCTTAATACAGGCTAGGAAACCTGTTACCAGAAAGATTTACCATAAAATATGGCGTAAATACTTACATTGGTGCGAATCCAAGAGTTACTCATGGAGTAAGGTTAGGATTCCTAGGATATTGTCTTTTCTACAAGAGGGTTTAGAAAAGGGTTTATCTGCTAGTTCCTTAAAGGGACAGATCTCAGCTCTGTCCATTCTTTTACACAAACGTCTGTCAGAAGTTCCAGACGTTCAGGCTTTTTGCCAGGCTTTGGCCAGGATTAAGCCTGTGTTTAAAACTGTTGCTCCACCATGGAGCTTAAATTTAGTTCTTAACGTTTTACAGGGTGTTCCGTTTGAACCCCTTCATTCCATTGATATCAAGCTGTTATCTTGGAAAGTTCTGTTTTTAATGGCTATTTCCTCGGGTCGTAGAGTCTCTGAGTTATCAGCCTTACATTGTGATTCTCCTTATCTGATTTTTCATTCAGATAAGGTAGTTCTGCGTACTAAACCTGGGTTCTTACCTAAGGTTGTCACTAACAAGAATATCAATCAAGAGATTGTTGTGCCATCATTGTGTCCTAATCCTTCTTCAAAGAAGGAACGACTTCTGCACAATCTAGATGTAGTCCGTGCCCTGAAATTTTATTTACAGGCAACTAAAGATTTTCGCCAAACTTCTTCCCTGTTTGTCGTTTATTCTGGACAGAGGAGAGGTCAAAAAGCTTCTGCTACCTCTCTCTTTTTGGCTTCGTAGCATAATACGTTTAGCCTATGAGACTGCTGGACAGCAGCCTCCTGAAAGAATTACAGCTCACTCCACTAGAGCTGTGGCTTCCACTTGGGCCTTTAAGAACGAGGCCTCTGTTGAACAGATTTGCAAGGCTGCAACTTGGTCTTCTCTTCATACTTTTTCCAAATTTTACAAATTTGACACTTTTGCTTCTTCGGAGGCTGTTTTTGGGAGAAAGGTTCTTCAGGCAGTGGTCCCTTCCGTATAAAGATCCTGCCTGTCCCTCCCGTCATCCATGTACTTTAGCTTTGGTATTGGTATCCCAGAAGTAATGATGACCTGTGGACTGACTACACTTAACAGGAGAAAACATAATTTATGCTTACCTGATAAATTCCTTTCTCCTGTAGTGTAGTCAGTCCACGGCCCGCCCTGTTTTTTATGGCAGGTCTAAATTTTTAAATTATACTCCAGTCACCCCTGCACCCTATAGTTTCTCCTTTCTCGTTTGGTTCTCGGTCGAATGACTGGGTGTGACGTAGAGGGGAGGAGCTATATAGCAGCTCTGCTTGGGTGATCCTCTTGCACTTCCTGTTGGGGAGGAGTTAATATCCCAGAAGTAATGATGACCCGTGGACTGACTACACTACAGGAGAAAGGAATTTATCAGGTAAGCATAAATTATGTTTTTCGTTCCTTTCGCAACTTCAGGAGCGGTCCTGCATCAACCTCTACAGCTGCAAAGCAAGATGGTTACGCTTCACAGCCCAAGGCGACCTGGAAGCCTTTGCAGGGCTGGAACAAGGTTAAACAGGCCAAGAAGCCTGCAGCTGCTACTAAGACAGCATGAAGGGGTAGCCCCCGATCCGGGACCGGATCTGGTAGGGGGCAGACTCTCTCTCTTCGCTCAGGCTTGGGCAAGAGATGTTCCCGATCCCTGGGCATTAGAGATTGTTACTCAGGGATATCTTCTAGAATTCAAGGACTCCCCTCCAAGGGGAAGGTTCCATATTTCTAGTCTGTCTACAGACCAGACAAAGAAAGAGGCGTTCTTAAGCTGTGTAGAAGATCTACTCACTATGGGAGTGATATATCCGGTTCCAATTGCAGAACAAGGACGGGGTTTCTACTCAAACCTGTTTGTGGTTCCCAAAAAGGAAGGAACTTTCAGACCAATCCTGGATCTAAAAATTCTAAACAAATTCCTCAGAGTTCCATCATTCAAGATGGAGACCATTCGATCAATCTTACTTATGATCCAGGAAGGTCAATATATGACTACCGTGGATCTAAAAGATGCTTACCTACATATTCCTATCCACAAAGATCATCACCAGTTCCTAAGGTTCGCTTTTCTGGACAAGCATTACCAATTCGTGGCCCTTCCTTTCGGTTTGGCCACTGCTCCCAGAATTTTCACAAAGGTACTAGGGTCCCTTCTGGCGGTACTAAGGCCGCGGGGCATTGCAGTAGCACCTTATCTGGACGACATCTTAATACAGGCGTCGTCTTTTCCCAGAGCCAAGGCTCACACGGAGATTGTTCTGGCCTTTCTAAGGTCTCACGGGTGGAAGGTGAACATCGAAAAAAGTTCTCTGTCCCCGCTCACAAGGGATCCCTTCCTAGGAACACTCGGTAGAAATGAAAATCTTTCTGACGGAGGTCAGGAAGTTAAAGCTTGTAACTACTTGCCGAGTTCTTCATTCCATTCCTCGGCCATCTGTAGCTCAGTGCATGGAGGTAATCGGATTAATGGTAGTGGCAATGGACGTAGTCCCTTTTGCGTGAATACATCTCAGACCACTGCAACTGTGCATGCTCAAACAGTGGAATGGGGATTATGCAGATTTGTCTCCTCAAATACAACTGGGAACCTCTCTGGATTCTCTTCTCTGGTGGTTGTCTCAGGATCACCTGTCTCAGGGAATATGCTTCCGCAGACAAGAGTGGATCATTGTAACGACCGACGCCAGTCTGTTAGGCTGGGGTGCGGTCTGGGACTCCCTGAAAGCTCAGGGCTTATGGTCTCGGGAAGAGTCTTCTCCCGATAAACATTTTGGAACTGAGTGCGATATTCAACACGCTTCAGGCATGGCCTCAACTAGCTGCGGCCAAATTCATCAGATTTCAGTCGGACAACATCACGACTGTAGAGTACATCAATCATCAGGGGGGAACAAAGAGTTCCCTAGCAATGAAGGAAGTAACCAAAATAATCAGGTGGGCGGAGGATCACTCCTGCCATCTATCAGCAATTCACATCCCAGGAGTAGACAACTGGGAGGCGGATTTTCTAAGTCGTCAGACTTTTCACCCGGGGGAGTGGGAACTCCACCCGGAGGTTTTTGCTCAGCTGATCCAGCTATGGGGCATTCCAGAGTTGGATCTGATGGCGTCCCGTCAGAACACCAAACTTCCTCTCTACGGATCCAGGTCCAGGGACCCCAAGGCGGCATTGATAGATGCTCTAGTAGCGCCTTGGTCCTTCAATCTGGCTTATGTCTTTCCACCGTTTCCTCTTCTCCCTCGTCTGGTCGCCAGAATCAAACAGGAGAAGGCTTCGGTAATTCTGATAGCGCCTGCGTGGCCACGCAGGACTTGGTATGCAGACCTAGTGGACATGTCATCTGTCCCACCATGGACACTGCCAACGAGGCAGGATTTTCTAATACAGAGTCCATTCAAGCATCCAAATCTAGTTTCTCTGCAGCTGACTGCTTGGAGATTGAACGCTTAATTCTATCTAAGCGTGGTTTCTCTGAATCAGTTATAGATACTCTGATCCAGGCTAGAAAGCCTGTCACCAGGAAAATTTACCATAAGATATGGCGGAAATATCTTTGTTGGTGTGAATCCAAGGGTTACTCGTGGAGTAAGATTAGGAATCCCAGGATGTTGTCCTTTCTCCAAGACGGATTGGAGAAAGGTTTGTCAGCTAGTTCCTTAAAGGGACAGATATCTGCTCTGTTTATCCTTTTACACTAGCGTCTGGCAGAGGTACCAGATGTTCAAGCGTTTGCTCAGGCTTTAGTCAGAATCAATCCTGTCTATAAACCTGTGGCTCTGCCATGGAGTTTAAATTTAGTTCTTTCAGTTCTTCAAGGGGTTCCGTTTGAACCTTTACATTCCATAGATATTAAGTTATTATCTTGGAAAGTTTTGTTTTTGGTAGCTATATCTTCTGCTCGAAGAGTTTCAGAATTGTCTGCTTTGCAGTGTAATTCACCCTATCTGGTGTTCCATGCAGATAAGGTTGTTTTGCGTACCAAACCTGGTTTTCTTCCTAAAGTTGTTTCTAATAAGAATATTAACCAGGAAATCAGGAACGGCTATTACACAATCTTGATGTGGTTCGTGCTTTAAAATTCTATTTACAAGCAACTAAAGATTTCAGACAAACATCATCCTTGTTTGTTGTCTATTCTGGTAAGAGAGGTCAGAAAGCGACTGCTACCTCTCTTTCCTTCTGGCTGAAAAGCATCATCCGATTGGCTTATGAGACTGCTGGACAAATCCATGGACTGGATACACCGCAAGAGAAAGTAATTTATCAGGTAAGCATAAATTCTTTTTTTATCCTTTCTCCAAGGAGGTTTGGAAAAAGTGTTATCAGCAAGTTCCTTAAAGGGACACATTTCTTTTTGTCAGGCTTTGACTAGAATCAAGCCTGTGTTTAGATCTATTGCTCCTCCTTGGAGTTTGAATTTAGTTTTTAAAGTTCTTCAAGGGGTTCCGTTTGAACCTTTTCATTCCATAGATATTAAATTGTGATCTTGGAAAGTTTTATTTTTGGTTGCTATTTCTTGCTCGCAGAGTTTCTGAGCTTTCGGCATTACAGTGTGATTCCCCTTATCTTCCATGTGGATAAAGTGGTGTTGCGAATCAAACATGGTTTTCTTCCTAAGGTTGTTTCTAATAATATTAATCAGGAAATTGTTGTTCCTTCCTTGTGTCCTAACCCTTCTTCTAAGAAGGGAGTGTCTGTTACATAATTTGGACGTGGTCCGTGCCTTGAAGTTTTACTTACAGACGACTAAGGATTTTCGTCAATCGTCTTCCTTGTTTGTCGTTTTTTCTGGGAAATGTAGGGGTCTGAAGGCTACGGCTACCTCTTTCTTTTTGGCTGAAGAGTATCATCCGTTTTGCATATGAGACTGCTGGACAGCAGCCTCCTGAACAAATTACGTCTCATTGCACTAGGACTGTGGCTTCCTCATGGGCATTTAAAAATGATGCTTCTGTTGAACAGATTTGCAAGGCTGCAACTTGGTCGTCTCTTCACACTTTTTCCAAATTTTCCAAATTTGATACTTTTGCCTCGTCTTCAAGCAGTGGTGTCTTCCGTTTAGGTTCCTGTCTTGTCCCTCCCTTTCATCCGTGTCCTTTAGCTTTGGTATTGTATCCCATAAGTAAGGATGAAATCCTTGGACTTGTCATATCTTGTAAAAGAAAAGGAAATTTATGCTTACCTGATAAATTTATTTCTTTTACGATATGACGAGTCCACGGCCCACCCTGTCATTTTTAAGACAGGTCTTTATTTTTGTTAAACTTCAGTCGCCTCTGCACCTTTGCTTTTCCTTTCTCTTCCTAACTTCGGTCGGATGACTGGAGTGGGAGGGAAGGGAGGAGCTATATATATACAGCTCTGCTGTGGTGCTCTTTGCCTCCTTCTGCTGACCAGGAGGCGATATCCCATAAGTAAGGATGAAATCTGTGGACTCATCATATCGTAAAAGAAATACATTTATCGGGTAAGCCTAAATTTCCTTTTCTTGGAAAGTGTTGTTTCTTTTGGCTATCTCTTCTGCTAGAAGAGTTTGAGTTGTCTGCTCTTGTGAGTCTCCTTATCTGATATTCCATCAAGATAAAGCGGTTTTACAGACTTCGTTTAAATTTCTTCCTAAGGTTGTGAATTCTAACAACATTAGTAGGGAAATTGTCGTTCCTTCCTTATGTCCTAATCCTAAGAATTCTCTTGAGAGATCTCTACATTCTTTGGATGTGGTAAGAGCTTTAAAATACTATGTTGAAGCTACTAAGGATTTCAGAAAGACTTCTAGTCTATTTTCCTGGTTCCAGAAAAGGTCAGAAAGCCTCTGCCATTTCTTTGGCATCTTGGTTGAAACGTTTGATTCACAAGGCTTATTTGGAGGCGGGGCAGTTTCCGCCTCAGAGAATTACAGCTCATTCTACTAGATCAGTTACCACTTCTTGGGCTTTCAAGAATGGAGCTTCAGTTGATCAGATTTGCAAAGCAGCAACTTGGTCTTCTTTGCATACATTTACTAAATTTTACCATTTTTATGTATTTGCTTCTGAAGCAGTTTTTAGTAGAAGTGTTCTTCAGGCAACTGTCTCAGTTTGATTCTTTTTGCCTATAATTTGAGTTTTTTTAAATTTAAGAAAATGTAATTATTTGGATTTAATTTTTTTCAGCAGAAATGGCTTATTTTATTTCTCCCTCTCTAGTGACTATGTGGATTTCCACATCTTGGGTATTATATCCCATACATCACTAGCTCATGAACTCTTGCCACTTACATGAAAGAAAATATAATTTATGTAAGAACTTACCTGATAAATTCATTTCTTTCATAGTGGCAAGAGTCCATGAGACCCATCCTTTTTTTTTTTTTGGTGGTGATTTTTTTTTTTTTTTTTTGTATAAAATCAAGTTTTTCCAGTTCCTCTTTTAGTATGCTTTTTTTTTACTCCTTTTTATGCCCCACTTTTTGGGTATACGTTTAAACTGAGGTGTGTGTGATGGGAGGTGTATTTATAGGCATTTTGAAGTTTTTGGAAACTTTGCCGCCTCCTAGTAGGAATGTATATCTCATACATCACTAGCTTATGGACTCTTGCCACTATGAAAGATATATTAATTTATCAGGTAAGTTCTTACATAAATAATTTTCTCTTACTTGGTGTATTCAGTCCACGGATTCATCCTTACTTGTGGGATATTCTCAATCCCTACAGGAAGTGGCAAAGAGAGCACACAGCAAAGCTGTCCATATAGCTCCCCTCAGGCTCCGCCCCCCCCAGTCATTCTCTTTGCCGCTCTAACAAGTAGCATCTCCACGGGAGGGTAAAGAGTTTGTGGTGTTAGATTTGTATTTTTATTTCTTCAATCAAGAGTTTATTTTAAAATAGTGCCGGTTTGTACTATTTACTCTGAGCTAGAAAGTGATGAAGATTTTAGCATGTAACTAAAATCCATTGCTGTTCCCACACAGGACTGTTGAGTACCGGAGAACTTCAGTTGGGGGGGAACAGTTTGCAGGCTTAACTGCTTAAGGTATGCTCAGTCATTTATTTCTAACAAGACCTGGTAATGCTAGAAGACTGACAGAAATCCCTATGAGGGAAGGTAAGCCATTTTCTGAGACGCAGTATAGAAGGATGGCTTCAGTTAAGGGCTTAAATACTGGTGGGCTAAATCGATTATTTTATTAATGGAATCTTATATTTATTCAAGTGTTTGAAACGTTGTAAACACTTTTTGGGGTTCTTATTACGCCTGGCATATTATCAGACGACTAGTCTGACTCAGGAAGGCCCCATAACTCTGGACTGAAGAGGGAGGGGGCCTCATTTTCGCGCCTCAGTTGCGCAATTGATTTTCAAGACAGCTCATGCAGCTTCATGTGTAGAGTCCTGAGAGTGCAGGAGGACATCAAGGAGGCTTATATTTCTGCTACAAATAACCCTAAGGGAAGGTAGGGCCGCAGCAAAGACTGTGGCACCGTGCTGTAGTGTGTTAAACCGGTTGTTTACTGCAATTTGCTCCGGTTTGGTCAATAAGGGCTTAATTGATTTGAAAATTTGTGTGCAATCATTTCAAAGCATTAGGATGTTTTTTGGTGATTTAGAAAAAAAGTGTGTGCTTTTTATTATTTAAAGACACAGTAACGTTTTTTCAAAAAGTGATTTTTTCTGTATTGTAGTGCTGTATAAGTCTGTCAAACATGTCTGAGACTTCAGATAGACCTTGTTCTTTATGTTTAAAAGCCATGGCGGTACCCCCATTGCATTTATGTGTAAAGTGTGCTAAAACATCTAAGCATTTTAAAGACCATCCAGTGACACTTAAAAATGTAGCCCAAGATGATTCTTTTACAGAGGGTAATGAGGATAGTCCTTCTTCCTCTCCCCATGTGTCGACACCAGTTACGCCCGCGCAAGCGATGCCTAGTACCTCTAGCGCATTGGCCCCTATTACTTTACAAGAATTAGCAGCAGTAATGGATAATTCCCTTGCAGCATTTTTATCCAAACTGCCAGTTTTTCCAAGAAAGCGCGATAGCTCAGTTTTAAATACAGAGGATGAGCAGTCAGACGCTTTGGATAATTTATCTGTAGCAGTGAGGGAAGGTCTGTCTGAGGGAGAAATTTCTGATACAGGAAAAGTTTCTCAGCGGGCAGATTCAGATTCCTTAGCGTTTAAATTTAAGCTGGAACACCTCCGCGTACTGCTTAAGGAGGTTTTAGCTACACTGGATGATTGTGACCCCATGGTGGTCCCAGAAAAATTGTGTAAGATGGACAGGTTTTTAGAGGTCCCTGTTTACACTGAGGCATTTCCGATCCCAAAGAGGGTGGCGGATATTGTGACTAGGGAGTGGGAGAGACCAGGTGTACCCTTTGTTCCCCCCCCATCTTTAAGAAAATGTTCCCCATAAACGACCCCAGGCGGGACGAGTGTCAGACGGTCCCTAAGATAGAGGGGGCTGTTTCAACACTTGCTAAGCGTACAACTATACCAATAGAGGACAGTTGTGCTTTCAAAGATCCTATGGATAAAAAATTGGAAGGATTGCTGAAAACTTTTGTTCAGGAAGGTTTTCTGCTTCAACCAATTGCCTGCATTATTCCTGTAACTACTGCAGCGGCTTTTTGGTTCGAGGCCCTGGAGGAGTCGTTCCAGATGGAGACTTCATACGATGAGGTCATGGATAGGATTCATGCTCTAAACCTAGCTAATTCTTTTATCACTGATGCCGCTTTCCAGTTAGCTAAACTAGCGGCGAAAAACTCAGGTTTTGCCATTATGGCGCAAAGAGCGCTTTGGCTCAAATCATGGTCGGCGGATGTGTCGTCCAAAACAAAACTGTTAAGTATTCCCTTCAAGGGGAAGACCCTTTCCGGCCCAGAGCTGAAAGAAATTATTTCAGATATCACTGGGGGCAAGGGTCATGCCCTTCCACAAGAGCAACTATTTCTAATGCCCAGGGATCCGGAACGTCTCTTGCCCAAGCCTGAGCAAAGAGAGAAAGGGGTAGCCCCCGATCCGGGACCGGATCTAGTAGGGGGCAGACTTTCTCTCTTTGCTCAGGCTTGGGCAAGAGACGTTCCGGCTCCCTGGGCATTAGAAATGGTTGCTCAGGGGTACCTTCTAGAATTCAAGGATTCTCCCCCAAGGGGAAGGTTCCACAGTTCTCGTTTGTCTTCAGACCAAACAAAGAAACAGGCGTTCTTACGCTGTGTAGAAGATCTCCTAAAAATGGGAGTAATACACCCAGTTCCAATTGCAGAACAAGGACTGAGCTTTTACTCAAACATGTTCGTAGTTCCCAAAAAGGAGGGAACTTTCAGGACAATCCTGGATCTAAAGATTCTAAACAAATTCCTCAGAGTTCTGTCTTTCAAGATGGAAACCATTCGGACAATCTTGCCGATGATCCAGGAAGGTCAATATGACTACCGTGGATCTAAAGGATGCGTACCTACATATTCCTATCCACAAAGATAACCATCAGTTCCTAAGGTTCGCCTTTCTGGACAAACATTACCAGTTCGTGGCCCTTCCTTTCGGGTTGGCCACCGCTCCCAGAATTTTCACAAAGGTGCTAGGGTCCCTTCTGGCGGTGCTAAGACCGCGGGGCATTGCAGTAGCACGTTACCTAGACGACATAGTAATACAGGCGTCATCTTTCCACAGAGCCAAGGCTCATACGGACATTGTTCTGGCCTTTCTAAGGTCTCACGGGTGGAAGGTGAACGTAGAAAAAAGTTCTCTGTCCCCGCTTACAAGGGTTCCCTTCCTGGGAACACTAATAGACTCGGTAGAAATGAAAATCTTCCTGACAGAGGTCAGGAAGTCCAAACTGTTGAACACCTGCCGAGCTCTTCGTTCCATTCCTCAGCCTTCTGTGGCTCAGTGCATGGAGGTAATTGGTTTAATGGTGGCAGCAATGGACGTAGTCCCTTTTGCCCAAATTCATCTCAGACCACTGCAACTGTGCATGCTCAAGCAGTGGAATAGGGATTACGCAGATTTATCTCCTCAAATACAAATGGACCAGAAAACCAGAGACTCTCTTCTCTGGTGGTTGTCTCAAGATCACCTCTCTCAGGGAATGAGTTTCCGCAGACCGGAGTGGATCATTGTCACGACCGATGCCAGTCTGTTAGGCTGGGGTGCGGTCTGGAACTCCCTGAAGGCTCAGGGTCTATGGTCTCGGGAAGAATCTCTTCTCCCGATAAACATTTTGGAGCTGAGAGCGATATTCAACACGCTCCAAGCATGGCCTCAACTAGCGGAGGCCAAATTCATCAGATTTCAGTCGGACAACATCACGACTGTAGCGTACATCAATCATCAGGGAGGAACAAAGAGTTCCCTAGCGATGAAGGAAGTATCCAAGATCATCAAATGGGCGGAGGATCACTCCTGCCATCTATCTGCAATTCACATCCCAGGGGTAGACAACTGGTAGGTGGACTTTCTAAGTCCGGGGGAGTGGGAACTCCACCCGGAGGTTTTTGTTCAGCTGACCCAGCTATAGGGCATTCCAGGATTGGATCTGATGGCGTCCCGTCAGAACACCAAACTTCCCCTTTACGGATCCAGATCCAGGGATCCCAAGGCGGCATTGATAGATGCATTAATAGCACCTTGGTCATTCAGTCTAGCTTATGTCTTTCCACCGTTTCCTCTTCTCCCTCGGCTAATAGCCAGAATCAAACAGGAGAAGGCTTCGGTAATTCTGATAGTGCCTGCGTGGCCACGCAGGACTTGGTATGCAGACCTAGTGGACATGTCATCGGTCCCACCATGGAAACTGCCATCGAGGCAGGATCTTCTAATTCAAGGTCCTTTCAAGCATCCAAATCTAGTTTCTCTGCAACTGACTGCTTGGAGATTGAACGCTTAATTCTAGCTAAGCGTGGGTTCTCTGAATCAGTTATAGACACTCTGATACAGGCCAGAAAGCCTGTCACCAGGAGAATTTACCATAAGATATGGCGGAAATATCTTGGTTGGTGTGAATCCAAGGATACTAGCTTTTCTCCAAGAAGGATTGGAGAAAGGTCTGTCAGCTAGTTCCTTAAAGGGACAGATATCTGCTCTGTCTATTCTGTTACATAAGCGCCAGGCAGCTATACCAGACGTTCAGGCGTTTGCACAGGCCCTAGTTAGAATCAAGCCTGTTTACAAGCCTGTGACTCCTCCTTGGAGTCTAAATTTAGTTCTTTCAGTTCTTCAAGGGGTTCCGTTTGAACCTTTACATTCCATAGATATTAAGTTATTATCTTGGAAAGTTTTGTTTTTAGTAGCCATTTCTTCTGCTCGAAGAGTTTCTGAATTGTCTGCTTTGCCGTGTGATTCACCCTATCTGGTGTTCCATGCAGATAAGGTTGTTTTGCGTACCAAACCTGGTTTTCTTCCAAAAGTGGTTTCCAATAAGAATATTAACCAGGAAATTATTGTTCCTTCTCTGTGTCCTAATCCAGTTTCTAGAAAGGAACGACTTTTACACAATCTTGACGTGGTTCGTGCTTTAAAATTCTATTTAAAAGCAACTAAAGATTTCAGACAAACCTCATCCTTGTTTGTCGTCTATTCTGGTAAGAGGAGAGGTCAGAAAGCGACTGCTACCTCTCTTTCCTTTTGGCTGAAAAGCATCATCCGATTGGCTTATGAGACTGCTGGACAGCAGCCTCCCGAACGAATTACAGCTTATTCCACCAGAGCTGTGGCTTCCACATGGGCTTTTAAGAATGAGGCTTCTGTTGAACAGATTTGTAAGGCAGCGACTTGGTCTTCACTGCATACATTCGCCAAATTTTACAAATTCAATACTTTTGCTTCTTCTGAGGCTATTTTTGGGGGAGAGGTTTTGCAAGCAGTGGTGCCTTCCGTTTAGGTGACCTGACTTGTTCCCTCCCTTCATCCGTGTCCTAAAAGCTTTGGTATTGGTATCCCACAAGTAAGGATGAATCCGTGGACTGAATACACCAAGTAAGAGAAAACAGAATTTATGCTTACCTGATAAATTACTTTCTCTTACGGTGTATTCAGTCCACGGCCCGCCCTGACATTTTATGTCTGGTTCAAATTTAATTTAAAATAACTACAGTCACCACTGCACCCTATGGTTCTCCTTTTTCTCCTAACCGTCGGTCGAATGACTGGGGGGGCGGAGCCTGAGGGGAGCTATATGGACAGCTTTGCTGTGTGCTCTCTTTGCCACTTCCTGTAGGGATTGAGAATATCCCACAAGTAAGGATGAATCCGTGGACTGAATACACCGTAAGAGAAAGTAATTTATCAGGTAAGCATAAATTCTGTTTTTTTATGATTTGTGGGCTCAGACCTAACTTGGGACCTAGTACCCCTTGGCAACTTCACTCCAAGAACATTTAAGACTCTGAGTGAAACAGGGATGATGATTACACCATATTTGTAGAAATACCTCAGTGTTGAAAGCCGTCCCAGCGCTTCTCCAGCCCGTCCCAAGCCTCTTCTTACGTCAGCAATGACTATTCCAGCATCCTCCAATCACGGATTACCCCCCTAAAGCAACGCCGTGATTGGAGGAAGGCTGGAATAGTCATTTCTGATGTGGGAAGAGGCTTGTGAAGGGCGGGGGAAGCGACATCAGCGATCCGGCTTTCAAGCCGAAGAGGTAAGTATTTCTACAAATATTGTGCAATGTAAAGTTTCATCAATGAAAGTGCCCCTGTTTTTAATAGTATTTTTAAAAACCGGGCACTGCTTGATGAAACTTTTCATTTACTTTAAGATCGACATATTTGATTGTAAGTCAAAAAATTATTACCCCTAAAGGTGTCTGTAATTCGGTAAAGGACTATGTTGGCCCATTTTTGTTGAAGAATATGATCCTGTTCCTCATTTAAAATTACTAGGGGAGTCACCTTTTAAAACAGATTGAATAATAGGATATTTTTTTATTTTTTAAATAATTTTTTTTATTGAAGTTAAAGCATATATTATTACAACAAGGACTCGCCCTAAGGCCAAGGTTATACCAAAAAGAGTAATACACTGTCTATACAAAGGCATTATTGAGAAAGCAATATGAACATACAGCAAAAGAAAGTACATTTCAATTCTGGTTATGAAGATAGACATTATCTTAGGCGAGATGAAATAGAACTTCATTTTATATTATATTATCAACATATGAACTCCACATTCTAATAATATTTTATCTAAGACCAAAATAACAGCTTGTGGAGGGTTAATAGAAGTATCAGCCACTCTTGGGCCTAGATAGATAGGGGGGAGGGGGATATTCAGCGGGTAAGCACCGCTATACGCATAGGGAAAGGAGTGGGGGGGGGGACGGAGCCATATAGAAATATAAGTAATATATGATACTTAGTGTGGACTCGTGAGTGCCTAGTCTCAGAGACCGTATGTCTAGTAACTGGGTTACGAGAGATCCAAATGAGATATGCCTTGGGAAGCTAGGCAATTTAGTAGTAGGTAGTGAGATAAGGTAACATCTTAACATAAAATGGCTGCTATCTACATTAGTACATAGGCCAGTACAATCAAGATATTAGGACCAGAGTGAATATTTTAACCTATGCCAGAATGGTAAAGTGTATCAAAAAAAAAAAAAATAGACATAACTGACGGGATTATTACTCTGGCTGTTGTATCTCCCTTGTTAAAGGGACAAGGGGACTTTTGCAAACTGTATGTTAGGGGGGTAATCTAGGGTAGGAGTAAGCGTTAAATACTTGGAGTATATATTATGATAGGTGGAGGTAGGACCTCAACTGTAAGATCTACAACACTGCTACACTAACATAGGCACATACAATTATGCTTTTGGAAATACCCTTCCCTCTAAGCAAGCATAGTGTGTAGGAATTTTTTTTTTTCTTTTTTTTTTTTTTTGTAGATAAAGTATACATGCTTCCCCGCCGACTGAGGAGAGGCAGATTAGGTAGATTTTTAAGTAGAACGTCACCTTAGCATATGTGAAATCAACTGTAACTTTAGCAGTGTTAGTTCTGTATGGCAAGAACCAGATATAGCAATTTGTCGTATAGAAACAGACAGAGGAGCATAATTAGTTAAGTAAAAAGGGACTTAATAAAATCTCATTAGACTATACCAACTTGTCCCTGTGTCTTGTCTGTACTTTTTTTTTTTAAAACTGGCCTCAGCTAAGTCATAGTACTACAGACCTCACCTGTAAAGCTTATGTAAAAGGGGGGGCATGAATAACTAACTAGATGAGATAGGCTTACAGATGCGTGAGGAGTTCTTACTCTCATTATACATATCTGGATCGCTAATCCTTATTGATAATGATTAAATAAGGAGGCACCTAACAATAATTGACTCAAACAGACCTATTAACTATATAGTGTAAAGGCATATCATCAGGCATAATACAGTAATAACACAGGTTAAGCATAATGGGACTAATATAAACATCTGTCCCCTGTTAGATCACTAAGCTAAGTATTTATTATTAGGGCGAACATATGGTTAGTTAGGTGACTCTGTTTACCCTAATGTAGCTCTATTTTACTCTCCTAGTAGGTATGATTTTCTAGGACTCCACAGTCAGTATCCAATACCAACTCAGGTAATGAGAGGCAGAAGTGCTAGCCCCAGAAGACCTGCAAATAATCTTATGAGGAAAAGAAGTAACTGCAAATTAGTAGGCATACATACTGACTTTTTTCTAATAAACTGCAAAGGGTTATAGCCTTTAGAATCATTAGGGTGATGGAGGTAAAAAGACAAAGCATAAAAGCATACATTTAAATTGTCATAATTTAGTTCCCAGAATGTCAGCCGTCTTCTGAGTCTCAGGAAAGTCCTGAAAGTGGTACACTTATATAGCTACCGAGAGCAAGGGTTAATGTTCCAGACTGTGCATGGTGTATTTCTGTTTAGTAGGCCTTCATCATGAATCTTAAAAGAACCAGTCATATGGCCGGTGGAAGGAATGCTTGGGGGCAAAAAGTAAGCATGGAAGGAGAAAATACACGTATACATAAGTTCATCACTGTAAGTCAGATATTTCTCTCGTATCAGGTAGTTCTCTAGCTGCCGAATTTATCCGGCCAACTGATCTGGCACAACTATGTAGGATATTACATTTAACTTGCCAGCTAGTGCAGTCCGTAATTAGCCGACTCCATCTCTATCTGCCCTTCTGCAGGGGTGTCTCAGGGGTAGGAACCTCCAACATCGTAGGTGAGGGGAATAGAGTCGCCTGCAGCATGATCCTGTAAGCGATCGATCTGGGCTCCCTATCACAGCAGTTAATGCACAGGAAAGGAGCTCTATGATCAGCCGGGTCCGTTCCGGAGAGGTCGCAATGTGCTGTGTAGATGCCGCCTGCAGATAATTCACATTTTTTACCTCATAGGCTAGAGCGCGCCTCCCGACAGTCCCAACTGCCATGTCTCCTAAGAAAGTATGGCGGGGTTCAAATATCTCTTCGCGCTCAATCGCTCTCTGCCATTCTCCGACATCTGTATCAGGCAATGGCCGCTGAGCTCCATTAGGCGAACCTCTCTCATGGACTATTTTCTCTACAGCGTGTGTCTCTCTCTCATACTGTGTCCCATGCGACTTGGTTTCAGTAGTCTCGGGGAGAACTTCTTGCGTAGTTGGGACCTGTAGCAAGGTATCCTCTCTTTCCGCCATCTTGCCTTCTTCCTTTATCGGAGCGTATGTCGCTCTAATTGTGAGCCTAAGGTCAGCATACTGAGTCTGCATCTGCTCTGCAAATTCTAAGAGTAGAGCCCGTATTTCATTCATAGTTAGAGAGTACGTGGCTTAAATCACAATTGAAGTGAGAACAGGTCAGCTTCAGTGTAGACTGGGCCGTATGAGTAGTCTGTAAAAGCGTATAGTCTTAATTTTCAATTTTAGAGCATTCTTTAGTTGCTGGATAATCCTAGTCGTTCTGCATCCCCAGATATCATTTTCTTTTATTGTAAATATGCATAAATATGCATTTAACTTAGCCAAGAGTTGGGAGCTCAGGAGAAACACGTCTGGCTCCCTCGGCTGTTGGCTCCGCCCCCGGATATTTATTTTTTAAGTAATCTCATATCACCGTATGGGAAATGGCAATGAATCTCTGCCATATTGATGGTCTGTCTTTTTTTTTTTTTTTTGGGTACCAAAGCAATGTATATAGTGGAAATAACATATCCGATTCAATTTTGACCCATTCGATATTATCGGATTGGTTATACCATAACTATGTTTGCAGCATAATACGCGAGCAGGTCCGGCAGTCCCATCCCGACCTTTTTTACTATGGCAAATGAGTTTGTTTATTGACTGAGTTTGTTTGACTCTAGCTTTCTTTCTTTTCCAAATGAATATTAGCTCTCTTTGGATTTTCAGCTGGATTGTTGTGCTTTCCAGAGCCCTAGTGGGTAATCTAACAGCCATAACTGCATTCAGGCGTCGCAGGGACTGTTCTCTAGCCTTCATCTGAGGGGCTACAGGTATACCTGCAGTATCCTCTGCAGTCCAATATTATATATATATATATATATATATATATATATATATATATATATATATATATATATATATATATATATATATACGCACGCACACGACTGGGTACACTTAAGCCACTGTTAACTCCACAGCCCTGAACACTTAACCCCTGAACAGCCTGGGTGACAGGCCTGCAGGGAAGCATTATAAACACACAACACAGAAAACCTGGCACTCGCCAGCATATACTCAGTAATGTTTAAACGCAAAACTGGGGGAAGTCAGTTGCATTAAGGGCCAAAGGATCAAGCCCAGGACTTTCCCCAGTTTTTTGCTTTTAAACATTACTTAGTATCTACTGGCGAGTGCCAGGTTTTCTGTGTGTTGTTTGTTTGTAATGCTTCCCTGCGGACCTTTCACCCAGGCTGTTCAGGGGTTAACTTCCTGGGTTGCTGGGAACTTTGCAGCTCTCTGTCAGTTTTCAGGGCTGTGGAGTTAACAGTGGCTTAGGACAGCCCTTCTTAAAGTTTTTCCACTCGCGACCCCATTTTGCGCAATACATTTTTATGTGACCCTGGGTATATAAAACAGGTGTACAAATCAAACACTTACTGATAATAAATCATAAAGAAATTTATTTTAAAACAATTCTTTGGTATACATATATTTTTAACATTTCTTAAAGAAGAAAGCAAATTTGCATACTAATGAGATGGATGTGCTTGTTTGTTTTTACATAAAGAATTAAATCTTGACTGAATATTTGATACTGCAGGACTTTACTTTTGCTTAAAGGGATTTTATGAATTTAAATGCATTTTATTGTTTTAAATTTTCAAAAGGTTTTAGACAGATTAAGAGGTTGTGCAATTCTTTTTATCTGATAAAAAAAAAAAAAAGTGTAGCCATTTTTATGGGAACTGGCATATAATTGTGACAGCTGTAAGATAGTCACTATAAATGTATAGCTGTCCCAACTGAAAATAATAAATATAACTTATTTGGCAAATGTAATTTTAGGAGGTATAACTACTGCGGCTGATACATTCAACATTTTTGTACAACTGTCAGAATCTAATAGCTGGTATTGCAGGATCTCAATGACAGGATTTTAGTTATTGACCAGCACAAAAAATTATCGACACAGGCAATCGGGAAATAAAGGTTCTCCCAAAAAAACTCTAATGGTTAACTAGTGAATTATGAATGGAACCTGATTGCACAAAAAAATGCTTAAAGGGACACTGTACCCAAAAAAATTCTTTCGTGATGCAGATTGAGCATGCAATTTTAAGCAACTTTCTAATTTACTCCTATTATCAATTTTTCTTCGTTCTCTTGCTATCATTATTTGAAAAAGAAGGCATCTAAGCTTTTTTTTTGGTTTCAGTACTCTGGACAGCAATTTTTTATTGGTGGATGAATTGATCCACCAATCAGCAAGGACAACCCAGGTTGTTCACCAAAAATGGGCCGGCATCTAAACTTACATTATTGCATTTCAAATAGATACCAAGAGAATGAAGAAAATTTGATAATAGGAGTAAATTAGAAAGTTGCTTAAAATTTCATGCTCAATCTGAATCACGAAAGAAAATGTTTGGGTACAGTGTCCCTTTAAGGTGGTTAAATTAGTGGCAAGAAAGTGCTAAGAGTCTAAATTTGAATCAATGGCAATGCAATATCTAATAGGTAGGTTGAAGTTTCAATTTAATCCCACGTTTAAAATCATATAAAAAACATAACATTTAATCTAAAACATTCCAACAAAAAACAGTTAAATAGTTGATGCAATTCAAAATAAAAAACTGAAAATGCAGGGTATGACCAAATAGTGGAGTCCCAATCCGATAGTCACGCTGAGACTATAGTCCCACACAGACTACAATCTGATCTGTTTGGAGGGGAGAGAAATCTCCTGAGTGCTGTATGAAAGCAAAGAAACAAAAAGCAAATCCGTACTCACACATAGGAAAGTAATGTCCAGCTCACAGGGATCCTATGAAGTCTTCATATCTCCTGACAATTGTTTCGGTTGTGAAGCACTCCAAACTGTTTGTAATTCAGCTCACATTTGGCGTGACAACAGCCGATTTCAGGCCGGTGTCTAAGGTTCGGCTTTGTAACAGATAACAAGCGGACCTCAAGACAAGTTTGCCAGCGAGCTTGTGACAAAACTATTTTGGGACTTTATACCCCGTAACAGATTGCAGACGCAATTGTCAGGAGATATGAAGACTTCATAGGATCCCTGTGAGCTGGACATTACTTTCCTATGTGTGAGTACGGATTTGATTTTTGTTTCTTTGCTTTTTGTTTCCATCCTTTGATACAGCACTAAGGAGATTTCTCTCCCCCCCAACAGATCAGATTGTAGTCTGTGTGGGACTATAGTCTCAGCGCGACTATCGGATTGGGACGCCACTATTTGGCCAGACGGTCATATTTGCAGATCTACCTTTTTTGATCTATGTGGTTGTAACATTGTATCAAGTACCCTACATTTTCATTTTTTTTTATTTTTTTTTTATTTTGAATTGCATCAACTGTTTTTTGTTGGAATGTTTTTTAGATAAAATGTTTTTATGTTTTTATAGGATTTTAAACGTGGGATTAAATTGAATCTTCAGCCTACCTATTATTAAATTATTGCATAGCCATTGATTCAAATTAAGACACTTAGCACTTTCTTGCCCCTAATTTAACCACCTTAAGCCTTTTTTTGTGCAATCAGGTTCCATTCATAATTGACTAGGATCTCAATGACAGCCCTGGGGGGAGCCAGCCAGCCTATGAGATAGAGTGTGGGAGGGAAGGAAACTTACCTTTGTCGGGGAGCTGGACTTCGCGGATACTGCAGACTGAAGTTCGCTTCTGATGCGAAGAAGGTGCAGGTGCACAACAGCACTTAGGATTAGGAGGATGATGCTGTCCGGACTGCACCCAGGCAGTCTCTAAGCTTTGAGCCTCTGACAGCAGCTGCCACTCTCTCAGCACAGTCTGTCATACTGACAGAGTGAGTACAGGCGCTTGTCTGCTCTTCCTCCCAATTTATATCTTTAGCGCTCTTGCTGGCGCAACACTTAGAATTAAAAAAATAAATAAATTAAAATGTAGAAGGTGCTCCCCACTGCTCCCGCGACCCCCACATTAGGGTTCTGCGACCCCATATGGGGTCGCGACCCACAGTTTAAGAAGGGCTGGCTTAGGATGTGTACCCAGTTCAGTCTGTGAGTGCGGTCCATTCCTGTGTTTTGTATTTACATAGGGGAGATTACAAAAGCCTGTATCACCCTGGGAGGTTCTCAGTTGGTTTGTTTGAAAGTATGCATTTTGTGGGTGATGCTTTAGGGTCTCAGAACGGGGGAGGACCTTGACGTGGTAAAGGGCTTTATTCTTTGGCGCCAAATATAACTTACTTCCCCCATTATATATATATATATATATATATATATATATATATATATATATATATATATATATATATATATATATATATATATATATATATATATATATATATATATATATATATATATATATATATATACACACATACATATATACACATACATACAGGTAGCCCTCAGTTTACGCCGGGGTTAGGTTCCAGAAGGAATGGTTGTAAATTGAAACCCAGTTTATAATGTAAGTCAATGGGAAGTGAGGGAGTTAGGTTCCAAACCCCTCTCAAAATTGTCATAAGTAACACCTAATACATTATTTTTATAGCTTTGAAATGAAGACTTTAAATGCTAAACAGCATTATAAACCTAATAAAATAATCACACAACACAGAATATATAATTAAACTAAGTTAAATGAACAAAATTTGTTTGCTAAACAGCATTATAAACCTAATAAAATAATCACACAACACAGACTTCACTTGCATTTTTCTGCAAACAGTTCTTTCTATGCATTCAAATCTGGACTGATTATAGACAGGAAGATCTTGTTCCTTTGAAATCTGCTCTATAGCTCAGGTCTGGTTAAACTGATTAATTTCAGCTTGCTTGGCTTTGCTGCTACACAAGCGGAGAGCTCCACCTACTGGCTATTTTAATAAATGCACTGCTTCTCAATGCTTTTCAATAGCAGTCACATGACTGGAAAAAAAGGTTGCTATTCTGAAACGGTGTAAATTGAACCGTTGTAAAACGAGGGCCACCTGTGTGTGTGTATATATATATATATGTATATATATATTGTACAAAAGGTCCAGCACTCGCTATACTAAATCCAAGCTGGGGTACATCCCACATGTGTTCCTTGCAAAGACATTGCTTTTTGATGTACATTGCGATGTTTGTTTACAGCAATATTAATATTCTTATAGGATTGTTCTGCACAACAGTAATAAGATGTTTTTAAAATTTAAAGAGACAGTAACATTTTTTCTGTGTTCATCCTTTGTGACGTAGGATGGTACAAAAACACGCAAAAATGAGTTACTTTATGATTTAAAGAGACAGTAACATTTTGTTCTGTGTACATTATAATAAATTAATTTCAGCTGTTTATTTGTTCATCCCTTTTGACTGAGGATGAAAAACGCACACAAGAATAATTTATTTTCAGATTTAAGGGCACAGTATCGTTTCCTATGTGAAAAGATTTATTAAAATGTATTCAAATTTATTTTCTCTCTTTGAATCTACTCCCTCTACGGAGATTGCTGTTTGGGAGTCTATTAACAATGGCCACAAATTTCTCCTACAGTTTCCGTCGAAATTTTATGGCCCACATGCAGTGCCCTGCGTTCCTTCACACTCCTCTCGGGGTTAGGATGCATTCTATATTTTTCCACGAGGTGAAAGCATTGCTAGAGGAATTGCTATTTTAAATGGTTCCTCTGTTACTGAGAATCTCAGTTTCAGATGGAATGGTACCCTAGGCATTCCCTATATTTACAAGACTGTTTCGGCCTGTCTTGATTTGTTAATGAACTACACAATGAGTTATTTTTCTATATTTTGTGCGTAGTGGAGGATTTTAAACTCACATTTTATCTCCCCCTAATTTAAAATGTTGTTGTATTCTGCCCGGAATCAACTTCACCCAGCAGTGATTCAAACCTTCTCCCAGCTGATGAGTAGCAACAACTACGAAACAGTCTGTCCTGGGATGGTTATGAATCACTGCACTAACCCTAGCTAAGTTTATAAGCTGTGTGAACAGCGATACTTTGGCGTAAAGGGAATCTGCTGAAAAGCAGACTGAAGTAAAAAGGTGTGTCATTGTGTACTTAATTTGCATATCTTACCCAGAATCATTTGCTGCATTGGAAACAATGTAATTCAGAGGTTTTCTGTGGGAAAACAAGCCTCTCTCTCTCTCTCTCTCTCTCTCTATATATATATATATATCTATATATCTATATATCTATATATCTATATATCTATATATCTATATATCTATATATCTATATATCTATATATCTATATATCTATATATCTATATATCTATATATCTATATATCTATATATCTATATATCTATATATCTATATATATATATAGAGAGAGAGAGAAATTTATATAGATATGTATGTATTTATATATGCATATAATATGTTCAGTAAATAAGCACTCACTGGTCTTCAGCTGTCCAGGTATAGTGAATATTTTATTTTGTGACGTTTCGGGACAAAACACAGATATATATATATATATATATAGACAGATATATATATACATACATACACACAGATATATACATACACACAGATATATACACACATACATACATACGCACATATATATATATATATATATATATATATC